>NW_027281953.1:60000-110000 GCF_046629955.1 Centroberyx affinis
GACTTCTCATCAGGCTCCGTCTGACGTTTGGCTCAGAAATGAGTCCTGTTTGGTTCAGGAGCGTCTCTGTGCAGCTGCTGTCTCACTCTGTTGCTTCTCAGTGTGAAGGATGAACCGCTGCACTGGGAGCTCCGCTTGTTTTTAGCGGTCAGAGCACCAGGCGACTGAAGTTCAAATGATTTCAGCTTTTAGCAAACTAGTGCAGTGCTCGTTCGCGCCGCTGCTGTACAGAGCGCTGTTCGCTTGTTTATTCAAAGTTTATTAATATTGAATGTGTCGTGTGTCCAAATTGCACCAAATCCGACACTGCACTTCCTTGGGTCCCCAGCAATACACCCGCCAAATGTAAAGTCGATCGGACGAACGGTTCTCGAGATATGCGAAGGACACACAGACAGACAGAGATTCCTTGCTTTATAGTATGAAGATCAGCACAGTTCAGATTGGCTGAAAATATTTGCTTGGGGCTTCTGTTGGTCAGAGAGGCTTCATCACACAATGTAGCTTCACCAACAGGTCTGGACAAATACATTTTGTTTCAATTTTTAAAAATTATACAAATTACAGTAATAATCTTTGACATTTTTATAGAAATAAATTTTACTACTCTGTATAGGTTTAGTGGAGCCATTGTAACCGCTGTAGCTGTTTTTCAGTGTGTGTGTATTTTTTTGTGATTTCACGTCAGGCAAGAAAATTACAAAATAATTTAAATTTTTGTGGTTTATTTTCCTATCTCTAGCTTTTCAAATGGTAAAACAACATTTTAAAAAAGATTCACAGGTTTATGAATGAAAGTATACTACTGAAAATAAAATAACACACCTAGTTGCCTCATAATGAATAGAGATCACATTTGTGTGTGATCTTACGATCTCAAACTCTAACCTTGATTCTACAAGGAAGCTGTACATTAGTCTAAGAGCACCACCGACAGAAACTCAAACGTTATCAACAGAAAATCCAAGCTCCGTCCACACTGTTTGATTGACAGGTGATCTGTGCAGAAACACCACAGCAATGAGCGCTGAGCAACAAAGATGTCAGAATAATAAAAACAAGCAAGAATCTTGCAGATTACCAAGTTATAAAGGTTATATTAATTTTTCTGAATGGGATGTGGTGACTCAAAAATTACTCAGAGCAGACAGATCCTTTTAATTCCAAGCATGGCGTGTGTGTGTGTGTGTGTGTGTGTGTGTGTGTGTGTGTGTGTGTGTGTGTGAAGGGAGGGGGGTGTCCAGAGGTGTGAGGAGCCGTCACCACTGAACAACAAGTGACCCTGAGCTAAAAGGTCGACTCCCTCGTCTGAACCCAGGCTTCACACCACACACTCTGATCAATAAACTGGCTCCAGGGGCCAGTTGCATAAAGCTAGTTTAGTCTTAGATTCTCAGGTTGGACTAGTCTAATTAAGATTGTCTGTTACTTAAATATTACGACTGATTTATTTTTGAAGTAGGAAAGTTAGCCACCTTCGCCCCTGGTTAATCTTGAGTTAAGAATTTTGTTGTCATGGCAACGAGTCGGCCTAAGTGAGTGGGAAGTTTAAATACTGATCAGTGTCACAGTGAGGCTGGGAGGCTGTGGACGGCTTACCTTGCGAGGCAGCTGGATTCGCGAGATCACGATCACGCGAGAATCCATCTTGCCAGGCTTCAGGTTATGCGTTTGTGGCCAAACCACAGTGGTTCGGACCAATCGGCGTCCTATGAGGGCAGCTGGGGGCGTGGCTTAGGTGTGGCGACAACGAGAAGCGACTGTTCGCTCACAGCAATGGCGGCTCCTAAAGAGGCTAGCGTAGATGCTGCTATAACATCAGTGATTTCTGAACTTGGAGAGTATTTCTTCATTGAAAGAAGAGCAAAGAACGGCACTGAAGGCTTTTCTGGAAGGAAAAGATGTTTTCGCTCTTCTCCGTCATATGGTTCGTTGATCTGATTGGTTGAACTTAGCCTGTGATAGACGGTGATAGACAGATGGTTCATCCGATCATTTTTTGAAAGTGCCTGCCCTTTTCCAAACAGTTTCCAAGGACGACTTCACAGATGGTTCTGTGTAACAAACCATCTGGTGCGTCAGGTTAGTGGAAGGCAGTGGAAAAGGCAAACTGTTCACTGTTTTGAGAAAAACTGTTTCACAACATTTTCCTCAGAATTACTTGTGAAGGAGGAAAGCCACAGCAGAGATGGAGAAGTGAAGTGTCACTGCTGTCTTCTGTCTGAGGAAGTTGGGTCGTTTTTTTAACTTTATTTAAAGGAAAAATCCACCCTAAAACACTGTAACACTATTTAAAAAAAAACTATTGGTGCTATTGGTGATGTATCTTGCATGTACCTAGATGACAGGCTAGGTAAATCAGTTAGTGTCGACGTCTCAAAACGACTGATCTCACAGAAAAACGTGAAATGAACACGACTTGTTAACAGCAAATTCCGTGTTGGTGGAACATAAAGTGTTAAATGTATGTTTTCCCAGCATGAAACGGTTATGTGAAGGAAAAGGACTATAAACAGGAAGTAGTGGGACATTGAAGTAGCACGGTGGAAAGTAAGGGTGTTGAGGTCGGGGTGGTGGATGGGCGTATGCGTTTGCCTTCGATGCTGGTGGTCTTCAATTCCCAGCGTTTGCAAAGGACCTTTCAACCATAAGTCACATTTAAATTTTTAACGAACTTTTTTCTTATTTAACCATGACCATTTAACCATTTCTCTAACCTTAACCAAGTCGTTTTATTTGCCTTACCATAACCTTAACCCAAACCTTAACCAAGCTTGTTTTACTTGTCTAAACTTAACCAAAGTTATTTTACTTGCCTAAACTTAACCGTTAACCAACCTTTGGGACGTAGTTCAATTCATTGCAGGGGAACGTAATTCAGTTTGTGGTGGAGAAACATTATTTTCCCATAATACCATTTTAGAGTTTGTGTTCATTTCACGTATTTGCGTGACATCATGTTGTCTCAAAATGTACTTTTATTAAAAAGCTTACCTTGAATCCTGGTCAGGTTTTAGCCAAGTTGCTTCATTGAACAAACTGTTAGCTAGCTAACTGTTAGCTAGCTAACTGTTTGTTCAGGTTAACTGAGCTGAATCTTCTCAAGCTACAACTCAGAGTGTTTTGGAGTAGAGACTAGGGCTAAAGACAAGACAGTTTACTGTGTCACAGTAACCTACATTTGGAAACAAATCCACTTTATCAGACTACAGCTAGTAGCTAGCGTAGTGACCAATACAAATTCAGGTAAAACACAGAAGTCCTCTGCGATCGGGTTGAAAAAAACAGTTAAGATAAGATAAGATAAAGATTGTCCCTCAAGGGGAAAATCATCTTAGGAAGAGCCAACTAAAACCAATAAAAACCAGTAAGACCGGTTTAAAAACAACAGACAGAAAGTAATGAAAACACTAAAAGCACTCCTGTAAACTCAGCAGAACGACAGTGCGGCAGCCGATAGTATCTAGTATGGGTCATACTCTTGACTTAGTACTTTCATCAGGTGTAACTCTCAGTGGAGTCCTCTCTGGAGTTTAAACTTCTCTCAGCTGGTGTGGATGGGAAATTTTATAAAGCCATTAAAGTTTGCCTGTGTGCAGGTGAATGATATGAAGACTGGGTGGTTTTCTACTCCATACGGAGTCAAGCAAGGAGTTGCAGAACATGCTAAATACTGTTAATCTCTGGGCTAGGAAATGGAGATTATCAATTAATGGGGAAACAATCAAATTATGCACTTCAGAAAAGCAGGAGTAGGTAGAAGCACCTTTAATTTTCATGCTGGAGCTATTTCATTAGCATATACCAGCTCATATATATACCTTGGATTTACTTTGGATGGAAGAGGGCATTAGTGTTTTGGCTGACACTGTGGGTAGAGCCCTGGGCCCCTGGGTACAGCAATAAGTAAAGTGAAAGCCTGCAAAGATCTTGGTTATGCTACATTTTCAAAGCTCTATGATACATGCGTAACCCCAATTTTATTTTATGCAGCTGGAGTCTGTGGTAGTAAGGAATTTTCCAAGGTGAATGCCATTCAAAACTGGGCAATTCGCTGTTTTCTGGGCGTGCATAAATTTGCACCTGTGTTGGCGTTCTAAGGGGACGTGGGTTGGGAGCCATGTGTGAGTAGGCAAAAAGGTGAAATGCTTAGACTATGGAACCGTCTATCTAATATGCCAGAGGGTAGAGTAGCCAAAAAAGTTTTTAACTGGGATAAAGCACATAACTATCATGGTGTAGTGATATGAATGTTGTTTTCAGGGAAGCTGACCAGCAATATATTTTCAGAACGGTTTAGGATGTAGTGTTCATTATATTGAGCACAGGTTATTTCTTGACTATAAAGAAATACGGGCTGCTGACATCTGGCTCAAACCAAAACTTAGAACATATAATCAAATTAAAAACATGTATAGCCCAGAACCTTATGTTACTTTCCCCTTGGAAAGATCCAGAAGGTCTCTGTGTGCCCAGTTGAGGACCGGTCCTCTCCCTCTGGCTATTGAGGTGGGCAGGTTCAATTCTATTGATGAGGAGGAGAGACTTTGTACTGTATGTGAACTGGGTGTTGTTGAAGATGAATTTCATTTTTTTCATGTATTTTTTGGAGCTCAACGTCTCTGTGTCTTGTAAGCCCATACACCATGTGGTGCACGACACATTAATAAAAATCTATCTATCTATCTATCTATCTATCTATCTATCTATCTATCTATCTATCTATTTATCTATCTTATCTATCTATTTATCTATCTATCTATCTTAGTAATATTGGAACAATTGATGTCTATGTATCTGTCCATAAAGCCATGGTCTTCAATGCTTTGCTTCCCCTTCCTACTCCCAAGTCGTATTTTCAACTCTGAATCTGCCAGTACATTTTCTGAAGCCTTTTCCTCCGCATTTCATCCTAGCTTCATTGATCAGTCACAAAGCACTTCTACTGATGACTTGGCTGATATTTTTAATACTAAGTGCCATGCCATCCTTGACTCTATTGCCCCCTTTAAAAATAAGTGGTCCAATCGTAAGGCCCTTCCGTGGCTGAATGAACATACGCGTCCCAGCAAGAGACAGTGTAGGAAAGCCGAACGCCAGTGGAAAGCAAAGAAATCCCAACAGTCCCTTAACCTCCTAAAAGACTTTATGGCAGGGTACCAGAGAGCTGTTAAAGCTGAGAGATCTGCCTATTTTTCTCATCTTATTGCCAATAACAACCACAACTCAAGAGTTATGTTTTCAGTGATTCATTCTGTTGTCAGCCCTCCACCCTCTCTCAACACTGAATCCTTCCCTGAAATGTGGGAGGAATTTTTTTTAACTTTTTCGTCAATAAGGTGGAAAATATCAGGCATCAAATTGCTCCAGTCATCCATAATCTCTCCGCTCTCCCCGATATTTCAATCTCCATTACTCAATTCGAACCCATCACTGTATTAGGGCTGTGGATAACCGTTTCCCAAAGGCAATCTTCATCCTGTCAGATACCATCCCCACTTCTTTTCTAAAGGAGGTACTCCGAATAGTTGGTCCAGCCATCTTGTAAATCATAAATAGCTCTATAACCACCGTCTCTTTCCCTTCTTCTTTCTAACATGCCTTGGTCCAGCCCGTACTAAAGAAACCAGGCCTTGATCCCAACCTTGTCACAAATTATAGGCCCATTTCCAAATTGTCATTTTTGTCTAAGGTTTTATAAAAGGTGGCTTCACAACTAATAGCCTTCATGAATAATAACACTAATTCTGAGCAATTTCAGTCAGCTTTCAGAGCGCCCCACAGCCCTCATCAAAGTTACAAATGACTTACTCCTGACTGCTCAATTCTGGTCCTTTTATTTAGATTTAAGCGCAGCATTCGATACGGTGGACCATACCATTCTGCTGCATCGTCTCAAAAAATGGGTTGGTCTTAGTGGCACGGCTCTTGAATTGCTGCGTTCCTACCTTTCAACACTACCTGTCGCCATGGGGAACGGCTCTTCTTCATCTACTCATCTTGCATGTGGCGTTCTGCAAGGGTTAGTCTTAGGTCCCTTGCTGTTTTCAATTTGCTCCCCTTGGGTCAGGTCATTTGTAATCATAATATCTTCTTCTATTGTTATGCTGACAATACCCAACTGTATGTCCCACTATCTCCCACTCAAATCTTCCAATTTTAGCAGTTTACCTTCAGGCCTGCCTGTAACTGACATTCAGTGCTGGTTGTCCCAAAACCTTCTCCAATTGAATGTTGACGAATCATAGATCATCCTATTTGGTCCTCCAAATCAGATATGCCTTTTAAAGGACAAACTTCAGCGAATGTGAAACCGGTGACTAAGAACCTGGGTGTGTTACTTGATTCTGACCCTTGTTTTAAGAACCAAGGATTGTTCAATCTTGTTTTATTCAGCTGAGCAACATATCCAAAATAAGGTTGCTGATCTAAAAAGAGTTGTAAATGCCTTTCTTGCAACCAAATTAGATTACTGTAACTCAGTATATTCCGGACTCAGCCATAGCTCTGTACATCGGCTACAAACGGTCCAAAATGCTGCTGCAAGGCTTATTACTGGTTCAAAAAGATATGATCTTATAAATATCTTGGAGTCTGGCTTGATAAAGCTTATGTTTAAAACACATATTGGGTTTCTATTTTAGAAACAAGACATGTTTTCACAAGGAAAGACTTGCCGTAGCTACATCTCTCCCTATGATTGATTATGGTGATATTCTTTACATGCATGGCTCTGCTGCCTCACTTCAGGCTGTAGACAGTTTACCATGGAGCTTTACGTTTCATTCTAAATGCTAAATCCCTCACACATTGTTGTCACTTGTATGAAAGGGCAGGTCTGACCTCATTACATTACTGCAGATGGCTTCATTGGCACATTTTTATCTACAAAGCCATCAGGGCAACTCCCTGGCTATTTAAATTGTCTTTTCGTTTGTTTCACAAGTTCTTACAGCTTGTGTTCTCAGAATTTATTACTTTTCACTGTCCCTCGCCCCTCCATGGAATTTGGGAAGATGGCTTTTAGTAATTATGCTCCATGGTCCTGGAACCAGAAAGATGCAAATCTGGATCAAGTCTGCTGCAGTCTTTAAAAACTGTTTTACTTGAGAATGTATACAGTGTAATTTGTACATTTGTATGTAAACCTTGTTATATTGTGGTTTTGTGTTGTACTTTTGTAAAATCTGCTTGCTGCTCTCTTGGCCGGGGCTCCCTTGCAAAAGAGATGGACATCTCAATGGGACTCACCTGGTTAAATAAAGGAGAAATTAAAAAAAACACCATCACACCAGTTTTAGCTGCCCTTCATTGGCTTCCTGTCACTTTTAGAATTGATTTTAAGATTTCATTGATAACTTTTAAGGCCCTACACAGTCTTTCTGAGTTCCTGACCCCATATGTGCCACACCGTAACCTGAGATCCTCAGAGCCGGTCTGACTGGTGGCACCGAGGTCCAGGTCGGTCACAAAGGGTGAGCGAGCTTTTACTATCAGAGCGCCGAGGCTGTGGAACAGGCTTAGGTCAGCCAACAGTGTCTTCTTTTAAATCTCTTTTAAAAACATATTGTTTAACATCTTAATGTAATGTGGGGGTTCTTTTTTTCTGTTTTGCTTAGTATCTTCGTTTAATCTTTTTATAACATATTTTATGTCTTTTAATATCATGTTGTGTGGGGTTTTGATATAGTTATGTAGTTCCTTCCTTTGATTACACTTGAACTGCTTGCTCTTACTGTTGTTTTATTCTTTTATCTATTATCTGTATCCAATGTTTTACTGTTTTTATTTTAATTTGATTTCTTCTCATTTTATTGTAAAAAACCTTGTAACCTTGTTAAGAAAGGTGCTATATAAATAAAGCTTATTATTATTATAATTATTATTTACTTTAACTTAGAGTTAGTAACTGAATGGATCTACAGCCACACCACAAGCTTTTTCAGCTAGCTCTCTAGTTCTAGTCTGGTTGTTAGAGATTTAGATGTTATTTGTGCTCAGCCAATTCTGCAATGTTCCTCCATAATGGCACCATTTGTGGTTGTGAGTAAATTTGTGACGCAAATTACATTTTAGGCATTAGTCATGTTTTTTGGCCTCACAAAAGGCTGCACCACTCCTAGCTTGGTTCTGGTTTTGACATAAATTTAGGGGTCAATATATTTCACCACTAAAATTCAATGAATTTTCCCTTTAGCCGTCTGTAAAACATAATTTTGTCGGGGCATTTCCTTTAAGCCCATGCAATACCATTAATGTGCCTAAATCAAGGCAGAGAGCATTGGGCTCAGAATGTAACCATGACAGTTGTTTTCTATTCGTTTCAGCCGGAGGATTACTTAAGATAAGAGCTCATGTTGCCTCCGCTGAAAAGAAAATATGTACACAAGACAAGGGAGCAGTTGGTCACCGATTAGCAGCATTCCTCACTCTGGGGGAGAGGAGCTCTGTCTCTGCTGTCAGCAAATGTGAAAACAGTGGGGGTACACACACACACACACACACACACACACACACACACACACACACACACACACACACACACACACACACACACACACACACAGATGAGGCAGGGTAAACAAGTGTGCCATTCCTTGTTTTTACAGGACTGTGCTGTGGAGAGCGAGGCATTTGGATCAGTGGACAACTTTTGTCCAGAGAGCTGGTGTACAATTTGGTGAAGAGAGTCAAACACTGGTCACGACCTCCGGGGACGGGGCAGAAGGAGAGCATGATGGGAAAAAATAGGGGAGAGAGAGTGATGGCAAAGAAAGAAAGTAAGAAACAAAGAAACAAAGAAAAAGAAAGGCTTACTGCATCAGTTGAATCAGTTTTTTTGTCATGTTTTGTAGTAGTTTTGACTAAACAGTGGTTTCGGTTCCCAAATTATTCTGGAGAAAGTGACATCCAAATTCCTGCCAAGTCCCAACAAATTTTGCCGGCTATGAATTCATAGTATAAAAGAATGTTTTTTGCTTTGAAATTTGCCTACAGAATCACCGGCAAAATCAGTTTGTGGTCATGAGAAGAAAAGAAAACTACGGCACAATCACAACAAAAAGTTTGAAACTCTCTTATTTAAATTTGCCTTGCTGTCCATACAAGCTAGAAGATAAATATTGTGTGTCGAAATAACACTTTAAATATTTGCAGGGAGAAGTTAGCAAGCGAGTGTCAAGAGTGTTGAACAAGATCACAGCCACAGAAAAAATCATCCGAGCAGAATGAAAAATCATAACAGAGGAACTGAACTGGTGTTGCTGGTTTGAAAGTCAAATTAATTTTGTTTTTTATATGATTTTTGACTTGGCAATACCCTTAAAAATGGAGCAGCTATGCCCCAAAATAGTTTAAGATGATTAAATATGTGACAATTTATATATCAAATGTTTACTTATGCTGGATGTTTCCATGATATACCATGATGTAAGAGCAGGAGGATTAAGGAGGAAACCCAAATTAAGACTTTCCTAAAACTTGGAATATCATCCTTTTTTCTCTCAATCATCCTGATCACAGATCCTGTGCTGTTTACATGTGAATCAATATAATTCAACTTACAGCAGAATGCAAACCATTCACCTTTGTTGATCTTAGAAAACGTGTTTGTTTTCAGAATAAACTGCTCCAATGAAAGAAATCACTGTAATGTTCCTATATGGTATAGCTATAGGGATTTATAGGTTTGACCGATAGGGGTTTTTGAAGGCCAGTACCAATATCCATATTTTTGTATTGATGCTGCCAATAACCAACATTTTGTGTTCAAAACCTTTAAATTTGACCATTTTCATGCCAAAAATGACATGGATTCACTGTAATTTTCTTCTTGTCGGGGTGGAAAAGCCTCTGAAACAACATTAAACCACCAAGGGACACTAAAACTCTCCACTGAAACCAGACTGTTTAAATTCCTCTTAGTGTTAGCCGCTATTCAATGGCTGATGAAACTCTGGAATAAATAAATAATTAATTTACAAAAAAAAAAAAAAACATAACTGAACAATTGAACAAATAAAATGTGAAAATGAAATTGAATTGCAGCATTTACAAACTTTCTGTATCTGTGGTCAGGGAGGAAGCTGAATCATATCAGTGGACATGACTGGTATCTGATATTTAATAAAAGTCTAAACCTGATTGATATTGTCTATGGTACTCAATAGTGAGATTACCATGCTCTTATAGTACTTCATGGTATTTTTATTTCATATCAGTATAATATTCCTACAGGGATTTGTAGCGTGTCTGGTCGATCCTGTGGTACTTTAGGGTATCTTATTTTTATATTCCATCCTATAATATTCCTTTTGGATCTGTCTGTGTAGATTCATTTCAGATGTCCTAAAGAAAAATAGAAACAAAATCCACTGGACTTTAAATGAAGAGCTGAAGTCCAGTGAAACTTCTTCAACTCTTCATTTGAAGTCCAGTGGATATTATTTATTTATTTTTACTCCTTATATATTTTAGTCTAGGTGTGCTGTTTGTAGTTTCCTTATTAAATTCATTATAGGATTAGGCTAGTAGCTCTTTTCTGTAAGGGTGTCTTCAGTAAATAAGCCATCCTTCCCACTGTGCCCACTCACAGGTGTTATTATCGATAAAGACCTCTTCATTATCGATTGATTTGGCTGATGGGACGCGTTTGTGCGCCGTGGTATCTCCATTACCCCAGGCCCATTACCAATCCCATTTGTGCCTTTTGCGCCGTTTTGCAGCTCGCTCCGCGGGGCGTCACATGGCTCTTGTTGGGCCTGAGAGGTTTGTTTATCCGAAATGAAAAGGCCATTAGGGGCCATTAAGGGCCCATTAGAGCGGGCGCGCGGTGCGGATCCTCACACCCGCTGTAATGGGCTGCAGACGGACGCGTGTGCTCCGTTCAACTGTCAGTGGTTACCAAGGTCTCTTCTGACCAAAACACATCTATATGATAAACTGTAGAAGAATATCACGGGCTCTACAATATCAGAGCAAGACTAGAATCCCATATTATAGTGATACTATAGGAGATAATAAAACCATAAAGTAGCCTACGATAAGGTCAGTGTAAACTCACACGAGTAGGCTACCACATATACACACTATGAATTAGGCTACTATAAGAATATTATAGGAACAGGCAATGATACGAGATTTAAAAAAAAATACCATAAAGTATGATAAAATGTTCTATAAACTCACTCTTCAGGCTATAGCATACTATAAGTTACTATAGAAATATTATAGGCTAATATTATAGTGATATAGGAGATTTAAAAAATACCATAAAGTAAGATAAGGCCACTGTAAATGCAATATTGACGTATGAAGTCCATAGAGGAATATTATAGTGATTTCCCCCATTATGACCGACACAGTTTCCATTAAAGGAATAGTTCACCCAAAAAATATGATCTAGCCTAGGCTACTCATTATCTACTTTCATTCTGTCATTACTACACAATTTTCATTTGTGGGTGAACTATTCCTATAATTGCAATGAGAGAAAACTTGTTTTAAACTGAATTTTCTAAACGTCAGTGGTCCTATGGTTTACCCAGATACTGACTCAGCACCCCCCTCTGGTCCTGCAGGACAGTTTGGTGTGACTTGGATAAACAGCTCGGCGCAGCGGGACGGTGAGAAATCTCATACGGCCGGGTTGTTTGGAAAAACACCGAGGAGAAAAGTTAGACACCATCTGTGAGAAAGACAGCAGGGAGCCAGCAGGAGCTGCACTAAACTAATTAACAGGAGAAAATTAGATTGAGATTTGGACAAGTCATCACCCTCTCTTACCTTACGAAACAGACCCATTACAGATTATAGAGGTCCTATAATAAAGCTTAGATGAATACTACACAAATATCACAGTAGCCTAAAACAAAAATATAAATACTTTAAGTCAAAAAATAGGCTACACTACAGAGAACTCTATAGTATCCTAATATCATATGAGATCAAATAAAATAACCTCACTATTCTTCTAGGAACACTGGAAATCCCTATAGAATATTATAGGATTATTATAGCGATATTATAGTAGAGAAAAACTATACCATAAAGTAGGATATGGTCACTATTAACTGAGTAGCCTACTATATACACTATGAGTCCCTATAGAATATTATAGGATAATTTATTATAGCGATATTATAGCAGATAAACGCAATACCATTAAGTAGGATAAGGTCAACCCACAATAAGCACACTATAAGTTCCTAGGAGTAGGCTATTATAGGAATATTAAGAGTGATATAGAAGCTAAAAAAATACCATAAGGCACTATAAATCTGCTATTGAGTACTATAGGCAGATTAAATTCCTATAGGAATATCAGAGTGAATTTCCATTAGGATTGGGTCTAGTTGGGGGACTAGATTTGATCTAGTATAGACCAAAACAAGGATGCTACTTGTTTTTTTTCTTTTCTTTTTTTTTTTACCATGAAAATGCCGAGGAGCACACACAACTAGCCTAGTTGTCACATTTGGGCCACGACGAAAATATTTTTGATTTATTTAAAAATTTAAAACATCACCCACTTTTACCCCGTCTGTTACTGTTTTTTTTTTATCCTCAGTGAAAATATTAAAATGGTCAACGGCGAATCAATCATTTGGCAAACAGACGCAGTATAGGGCCTATTCCCCTCCCACCCCGGGTCATTTGGCAGCTCCTACACCCCCAAAACACACACACACACACACACACACACACACACACACACACAACACACACACACACACAACACACACACACACACGCCCCTCCCGAGCTGCAGTGCTTTATAAACCGCTGGTATCTCCGTCGGCCGGCCACTCTCTCTCTCTTCCTCTCTCGGCCAGAATCATTGCAGCTCTCCCGGCCGCAGAAAGCTCCAAGCTGCCGCAGTCCTCCGACAACCCTCTCTCACACCCCGAAAAGATTTGATTTTTTTTTTCTATTATTTTCATCTTTATTTTGTGGAGAATCTCCCCAGTAGAAGCAGGAAGGATGAGCTCCGCATGTCTGGTCGTCAAACAGCCGTCCTTCGGCGCTGCGCCGTGGTCGCGCCCGCTGACAGTGAACAGCCGCCCGGAGACAAACAGCAGGTAGGTACCGGTCAGATGGGGGAGCATGGTACATTTTAGCCAGCCGGTCAGTAGCCGAAATGTTGATTTTGACCGACGAGGAGTATTGGGGGAGGCAGGAGGCAGGTGATGTCAGCCAACGCATTTATAGAGTGCTTAACCCCGTTTTGCTGTTCTAAAATCACCGTAAAGCAGTCGCGGTGAGGCTTATTGCGGCTGGCCGACAGACAGTGTTCAAGAAATCTTTTATGTTTAATCGATAACATAATATTTACATCTTAAATAAAGTAAATGTGTAGGATTTTGTTCTCCTGCCAAAGCAACATAGTTCTTGAACAGTAGCTAAACCGTAGCCTATTCTATGGGCCAGACAAAGTGGTTGCTAGGCGACACATAGGGAGCGGTTAAGAATGGTGGTTTTCGGTTAATATTCAAATTAACAGTTATGTGTTTATCCGGTTTTTAACAACGGCTTCGAGCGTGACTCGGCCAATCAGAACTGAGGATCGGGAGGTAGAGGTCTTATGACAGCCAACTGCTATCAAGGGAATGCGTTTCCTAATTTACTCTAAGAAGGGGGATTCCGTCCCTCACATGCATTACCCCGGTCTATACTGGGCTATATACAGTAGAGACATGTATCATTTATTTACACTTTGTTCTAAGTTAACAATACCAATCCAGAATTTGTTAATAGTGTTTGGTTCCAAAATGTTTTCCCACTTGTCTAGAGAGTCTCCACCAATAGAGTAATTTAGGGTAGTGGTTCCCAAAAGTGGGGTCCAGGGCTCTCCAGAGGCCCTTGAGGGGTCTCCAGGGGTCCCCAGCAAAATGATGAGTTAAATTTACTATTGTTACATTTATTACAAGTCGGGACAGTGAGTGAATGATATAGGAATGTGTTTCAAACATATGTCTCGCTGTTATCTCACAATCTACTGTAAAAACAGTGTCCAGTTCTGTACCAAATTATATCCAACAACAAAAACCCCAGATAAAATCTTATCAAATGGGGGGTCCGTGGCTTAATTTAGGGGGTCTTGACATAAAAACGTTTGGGAACCACTGATTTAGCCTATGGGATAGGCAGGTAGGACTATAGGCTATGGATTCACTTAAGCATACTTAATCCCAACTATCACTAGCCTACCCCATTCAAAGAGCATTCCCTAAGTGAATTTTCTAGTTGATCTGTTTTTACAGGATCAATTTGACCGTGAATTATTTATTATACTTCAAGTGGACCTATTTTAACGTGTTTAATGAACCATGTGTGAGTGGGATATGCATGCGCTGGTTGCTCTAGTCTAATCGGTCTTCTCTTGCCTTCTCCCCTGCAGCCATACCTCACTGTGGAGACCGTGGCTGGCCTCCAGCAGGGACGGGCCGGCCCCAAGCCCCAGGACCAAGCTGTCCTGTGTAAGTTACCTTCACTCATGATCTGTGACTCTCTTAAAGTCTGATTGTGATTTTTTTTTGGGGGATTGTGTGTGTTTGTTTTTTCAAACTATCATTGACTTGGCCTGCGTGCACGCGCGCCCCCGGTGCTTTCCTGTGTACATGTCGAGGCGGTGGAGGAAAGCCCCTGTCGTCCCGGTCAGTCATGTGGAAGCCATTAACAGCCGTAGGGCAGCGAGGGAGGGGGGGGGTGGGGGGGTGGATGAGGGCGGGGGTGTTAGCGTCAAGCAGTTTCCCCCGTCACACCGGCCTTTCAGCACCTCCCTACCTGCCAACCTGACACTTAGCCCAGGCTGAAAGGAGGAAGGGGGGTTTGGTTGAATTCCAGTCAGCCAGTACAGACTTGTGAGGGGAAATATTCAATTCAGTACAGCTTATCCCACATGGGGCAATTTAAAGGACGCAATTAAAACTACAAAACCTCACAATTTGTCTTATTATATGTGACCAAACTATTGTGTAATAGTAGTAATTATCTGGGTGCAATTCTGAGATACTGAGCATTAAAGCTTTGGTATCCCAGCTGGCAAAACTGTTATGTACTTTTAAAAACAAATAACAGTAATAAAGTAACATTGAAACATCATGAATATTTTCATAACTCGATTTTACCTTCCACCTTCCACCAAGACACTTAACTCTCAGGGGAATTGTTAAAAAGACTTAACATTTAAGCTTTGAGGCTTTTAGCTGACATATGTGTCTTATGTGAAGTTGGTCTTATCCAAACCAACTTCCAATCAACTGACCATAGTGTTGACTGGAGAGGAGACACTCACTCTGACACACTGCCATATGGCCTGAGTCTGCTCACACTGCCACTAAGCTAACACACACAGAGTGACACCCGCGTGGGGAATTAACACCAGTCTGCAGCCAAATGATCGAATTTTCACCACCAGCCTTTTTGGCAGGGACCCAGCCATCGTTCAGCGGTCCTATTCCATTCTAGCACTGACGTTTGGCTGATAAAATAGTGGAAATGGACGCTTTTTTTTTTTCACAAGCCATTAGCCTCTGCAGATGAAAAAGGACAGGACACAGTGAGTGAGAGAGGCGCCACTCCCCTCCCGATAGCTAAGCTGTTTCCTGCTGGTTCGGGGAGAGAGATGCCAAAATGGACACCTCCAGGGCCGAGGGGAAATTCCCACAGTCCCCTCTGGAGAGCGCACACCTCGTTACGGCGCCGCCGCCTTCACACCCCGCGCGAGGTGCCGGCGCCGCCTGTGATCTGTTCCCGCTTCACCGGCCATCTGACTGCCATTTAAGAGTTTAACAATCGCATTTTAAAGGTGTTTTAGAGGTGTTTAAATGAGAAAATATTCAAAACGGCGTGGTAAACGTTGGCTGCAGGAGAGCGCGGCGCATACTGGATGCCAGTGGCGCTGGCGTTATGCATGACTGGTGCTGTCAGGGAGGGAGGAAGAGCGACGGGACATTTGGCGTGTTCGTTGTTTTGTGTTTTATTTTTCTTGGTGATGGGGTTTTATGGTTCTTTCTCTCTCTGTGCTTTTTCTATCTCTTCTCTCATTCACTGTTCACAAACCTCAAATCTCCAAAATGGCAACTTTTCAGGGCCAAAGAAACACAGCCTTGTTTTTAAACTCACAGTACTGTAAGGTGCTCTGGATAAAAGCGTCCACCAAACAGCATGTGTGTACATGCTGCTGTCCTCTGTACCTGCTGCACAGCACTAACCCCCCCCCCCCCCCCCTCCTCTCTGTCTCCACAGCCTTACTCCAGACCCACAGTTCCAGGCCGCCTCTCCTCCGACGGGAAACCTCAGGCCTTCCAGCACCCTGTCAGGTATGTACACTACTTTGAATAAAACATTTCCATCAGTCAGGGCTGGACGATAATTCAATTTTCTCATTTATCGTCTTTCAGTGGAATCAATGGATTTTGGGATATCATGACACAATTCTGCTGTCTAAACTGATGATAACAAGCTAATTTTATTAAGAAATCACCATTCAGTTCAATGGGATGAACATTAATTAGATTATCATGTTTTTGCACATGTGAGCCATATTGTGATATATATCGTTATTTTAAAAAATCATCTCAGCGATATTGATTTCAGCTATATCACCCAGCCCAACTATCAGTACACATGCACTACTAACCGTCGTCTGAAAGCCATAAAAGTATAAGATTTGACATTCTACGATCGATGCTTCAGAGTAGATTTTTAACGGCGTCTTCTTCTTCTTCAGGCTGTTCTGGCCCAAATCCAAGTCGTTCGACTACCTGTACAGCGACGGAGAGGCCTTGCTGAGGAACTTCCCCATCCAGGCCACCATCAGCTTCTACGAGGAGTCGGACAGCGAGGACGAGGACTCGGAGGACGACTGGGAGGAGGAGGGCGACTCGGAGGAGTGCCTCAAGCCCCGGTCTCACTTCACCTCCCTCAACTGAGAAAAAACAAAGAGCTCTAGACACTGTGGTCTGCTGTTCGACTGCAGCGGCTGTTCCACGTTTATTGGGCTTTGAAGCGCGTTTTATACACACTTTATTGGTTTTAAACTGCGTGTTAAATGGGTGCACGAGACATTTTACAGATAAGAGTGAATTCAGCAATGTGCTAGAACGCAAGCAGGCAAACAAACAACAAAAAGTCACTGGAAGAGCAAAGAAAACAGAGACAATTCCACTTTATTTGTGCGTTACGAAATCGGCGTGATTGGGTTTCCAGATTGTCTTGCCTTCATACCTCTGTGACGGCTTGTTTCCTCTGCTGTGCTCGGGGAAACTCAAAGTCGGCCACGACCTCACGGCCCGACCAACGTCCTTAACCCACTTGGAGAACGACAGGATTCAGCAGCGCCGGAGCGTTCCAGTTCAGCTGAGGAACTGGAACTGGAATTTGAAGAAACATACAGGAAACAGAATTGGAATTGCAAGTTGAATTTAATTCTGTGAAATTCCATGTTTTTTCCCCCCACGCATCTGAGATTACACATACTGTTATATATTATCAATACAGAATATCATAAAATGTTAAAGGAACTTTTCAGGTGGTATTTGATGCAGAATATGTAATCGTAATCCATACATTATGATTGAATGTATTTCATGGAATTTAATGGAATTCAATTCAGTTCAAGAATGGCTTGACTGGGACAAACACCAAGTTTTGTTGTTTTTTTTTGCTTTTTTGTGTGGCCAGTGGTTGAATAATCAAAATGGAAGAGGAGAGGAGATGCATGGAATAATTTATGTCATGCCATCCGTTTTCATTCGGATCTCCTGTGTGCAGTTCAACAGTCTCGTGTGTTCAGCCAGTTCTATACACTCTAACTCTATGTGCTACACACAATACTTTGTTTTCTTTCTGCCAGACCAAACTCAAGCCTCTCCTCTGCTGTTTCGACTTTAAAATCTCTGTCAGTCTCCAGTCCAGTGTGACTCCCATACAGACGCTGTTTGGTACATGTTATCCCATATTGGGACGCTTATTAATGTTTACAGTCAATCTCAGGGTCGGATCCTTGCCAGTGTATATAAAATGTAATCTACTTACATTTCTAACTTATGATGATGTAAAATTGTACATAAACACATATTTATGTTGACCTATTTTTTTATACTTTTTTTTGCGCATTCGTTTTGTACTGTCTAAACACTGTCCAAACTGAACCGGAAAAAATAAAATAACCTATTTTTGGAATGGAGAATGTTTGTCTTTATCCGTTTTTCTTCTTTATCGTCTTCTTTGTGATAAAGTGATTAGAGAAAGTGATCTGGGGGAGCGGGAGTAACGCTACGCCGCTGTCGTTTCCTCTGTCGCTTATCGGTTATCTGTGGCTTTGGCTTTGTTGTGGTGAGGAGGCTTTCACCGGCGCTATCTCACCTCTCTTTCTTTTGATGTTTATCTGCTGCTTCTGGTTTGGCTGGCTGAGGAGAGAGAGCGGAGGTCTGGACTCTGTCCGAAGAGAGATGGGATGTGGTGAGAAAGAGGATGAGACGAAGGTAAAGAGGGTCAAGGGGAAAGACAGAAAGCAGAGAGAAAGAGCAGGACAGTAAATAAAGAGAACAAAGAAAGAGGGAAACAAAAGGAGCAGAGAGTAAGATACTGAATAAAGAGATAAAGGGTGTGGAGAGTGGGAGGGAAGGAGAGCTAAGCAGAGAATAG
Organism: Centroberyx affinis; assembly: GCF_046629955.1. Taxonomy (NCBI): domain Eukaryota; kingdom Metazoa; phylum Chordata; class Actinopteri; order Beryciformes; family Berycidae; genus Centroberyx; species Centroberyx affinis. The sequence continues at coordinate 78,652 of NW_027281953.1, forward strand.
AGATAAAGAGACAAAGGGAAAGGGGGGAGACAATGGGGGAAATGGGGAAACAAAAGAATGGGTGAAAGAGAAATAAAATTAGCAGTAACAGAAAGAGTGAGGTCGTGAATAAAGATGGACTGGGAAAGAGTAAAGAAAGAGCAGAGAGAGGGAGAGAGAGAGAAAGAAAAATATACTAGAGAGAGAGAGAGCGTAGTGAGACGAGATCCTCCCCAGAGACTGATCTCCGGAGGGGTCAAAGGTCGCTGGATGCCCCTGCTGTTGTCAGGGTTACCACTTGAGATTTGACCCGGAGCGTGACACGCAGATCCCCCCCCCCCCCCCTTCCTCCACACACTGAAGCTTTGCAGTTGTGTCACAAATCTCCCAGCATCCACATCTGGAACCATCATGGCCGTCAAATAATGACAAAACATAAAACAACAAGAAGAGATACCTGAAAAAGATACAAGTCGTGGTTGTGGATCCAAACAGCAAAGTGAAAAAGTTGATTTGTTTCCAAATTCAGGCTGAGGCAGTAAACTGTCTTGTCTTTAGCCCTAGTCTCTACTCCAAAACACGCTGAGCTGTAGCTTAAAGCAATATTACACTTAGTTTTCACATTTAACATTATTCAGCTCTTGATCGCCATGAAAACCAGAATATAAACTACTCACCAAGATCAGATGCAGCTGGACGAGTTTGTAGCATTTGGACTTTCACTTCAAAAGACTGACAATTTAACATGTTGGTGAACAGGTTCAACAACAGATCCTGCTGCTGTGATTTTAAATGGACTTTAAATTGGTCCAGCTTTTTAGAACATAATTAAGCCAAATAGCATTTTTATTGATAGACGAGAACATAGCGGAGGGAGAGCTAGTTCCTGTTTGGGAGATTGGATCTACTTTTATTTTTAAATACCAATTTTAGTGTAAACCGAGAACAGAAATGCAAAATGAGGACGGACCAGTTGCTGCTTTATTGTCTTAAAAGCGGAACATGTTGAATCTGTTCACAAATTTGTTAAATGTAAGTTTTCAAGATATTTTCATGGCTCAGACTCATCCAGCTGCATCCGATCTTGCATTTCGTTGTCTTAGTACGTGTACTCTGTGCAATGACAATAAAATTGAATCTAATCTAATCTAATCTAGTTTAAATTCTGGTTTTCATGGCGGTCAAGTGCAGAATAACCCCCATGTTAAAACTAAATGGAATATTGCTTTAAGGAGTCAGCTCAGTTAAACTAAACAAGCTGTTACTTATTGGCTTTGTTAGCTAACATGCAGCTATTAGCCACAACTAGCTACTTGACATGTCATGTTAGCTAATGTGCAAATCTGCAGCCTGTTGCACCAGCTGAACGTGCGTTTGATCGGAAGTTAGCGTGTGAAGTTTACACTAAACATTATGCTTAAACTAGTAAAGTTTGACACTGAAGCTCTTTGTTTAGCTGCACCATGGAGATTGAAGGCACATCTTAACTAACAGAGCATAACAAACCAAAACACTGCGGCAGATACTGACATTTTATGCAGCAACTACCATGCAAGCCAAAGTCTACCTCTCCTGCCCTAATCAACAGCAGCTTAAGTTAATATTAGCTTCCCACCTAAAGTTAAAGTTTCCAATTTAGGAGTACAAAACATTTTACAGTTTTTTTCTCACATTTTCCCTGGAACTTTTCATTAAATGTGAATTACGCTATCAGGGTGGTGCCTCAACTACAGACAACAAACCCAAACAGGACAACAAACTCAAATTTCTACATTTATTACTGCTTGTACAAACTCATTTAAAACCATTTTCCATGTGTGAAGAGAAAAAATAAATAAACAGCTCATAATGTTTTCAACAATCTTCTTGTTTTGCATGCTTTGAAAGTAGTTCATTTTAATATGGATTAAAAAAAACAAAAAACTAAAAGTTATCACCTTTAATCCTGGTTTGATTTTAGCTTCCTCGTTCATTATTGAATTAAAAAGTTTCTAGAAGATTTTGATTTAATTATTGTCATTTGTCTTTTTTTTAATCTCTTTGCTAGGTTATTTTTTACAGGTTTTTATTTTTTTATTTTATTCCTTGCAATCATTCCTTATTGTGGAGCACTTGTAACTTTGATTTGAAAACTGCTCTATAAAGTTTATTGTTGTTGTTAAAAATGTTTAATTTCAATTGAACCTTTTGATATGGGGAATGTACTTCAGTACTCTATATTTATGAATGGGATAAACCAAATTGTGATTTAAACAAAAGGCTCAGTAATTTCACACAATCACCAACATTTCTTAGTATCAACATAAACAAAGACAGTTTGCTTCTGCACGAATCGGGCATGGAATGGGGCGCGTGGTGGGCGCCAACCCGCCCTGAGAATGCTGGGAAATGGAGTATTTCGGTCTAAGGTGTGGCTTGGCAGAAATTTGTCCGACTTTCCAAGTGGACTCCGTCTGACTTGAAGCGGCACAACCGGGACAGAGCAACACCACGAGCCTCGTTCACAGATTACACGTTTTCTCTTCGTTGCCGCGGTTACGAATTCAAACCGTCCGTTAATTTTATGAACCCCGGCGCCCGTTCAGACAACTCCAACCCCCGGCAGCCTCGGTTGTTGTTTTTTTTCCCACCTTCCGTGCGTCGGCGATGTCGTACCGCGGTTGTGATTGGTCAGTCGTGGGGAATCCACCTCTCCTATTGGTCCGCGGTTACGTCAGTCACCGCCTCGTTAGTGACTCATGTGGGAGTTCCCTCGCTGGAGTCAGGGATGGAAGGGAAAAGGCTTTTCTCAAGCGGTATGAAGGTAGGGATTATTTTATCTATTTCACCCTAAACAAGTTGCACAAGGGGTTGTACCGATACGGACATGCTTGTATATTTTTCTTCCGTAAATATATTATTCCATGGTTTTAGATTTAGTATTTAAACGGGACAAACACTCAGCAGGCTGCCTTTTGAAGAAAAAAAAATGACTCTAACTCAACGTGAGTCTTGATAATGAATTTTTCATGTGCAGTTATAAAAGCAGGAGAAGGCGCTGAGAGCGTCAGAGCCTCGGGACAGACTCAAAAAGCTGTTTCCTTCTCTCTTTACTTTTAAAATGATTGCTTAAAAACAAAAAAAGACCCAAAAATGCCTTTTCGGTGTTCATTATGTCTGCCTTTGTGTCATGTGATTTAAAAGGCAAGAACAGATGTAACTGAGGGCATCTGCTGTATTTCAGAATTACAGTCATATTCTATACAGGATGTGGCTGACCTGATGAGTAGTAGGCTTTTAGAGTGTGTGTGTGTGTGTGTGTGTGTGTGTGTGTCTCAGATGTCAGTCCTGGTATGATAACATATTTAATATCCTAGATATCCCGTGTAAAACTGGCTTCTTCTTCTTCTGTATCCTAATTATTCAAGTTGGTCTGGATTCAGAACCTCTCCCATCTCCATCTCTGTTGCTATGGAAACCCCTACCACCACCACCCCCCCCCCATCACCCCCCCCAATCCCTCTCCATCTATATTTATAGTAGCCTATATTTGCCAGTGCAGGGCTAAAAACCAACGTGTGATATTTCAGAGAGCAACGTCATGCAGTATTTAAACTCTGCCTCTTTCCCAGAGAATCTATGTCAGACAGACTGAATCTGGGGTCAGACAGTTGCGGCAAATAATAATAATAACAATAATAATAATAATAACAATACACAAGAAAAGAAGAGGAGAGTGGAAAGAGAAACATCGTTATGTAAAAGCACAACTTATAGGTCTGAAAAAGTGATTTGGAAAGAAGGAAGAAGTGTAATGCAACTGAGGAGGGCATGATGAGGCTGAACGGAGGGATGAACGAGTGAGGGGGGGAAGGAGAGAGAGAGGAACAGGTAGAGGGAGAGAGAGACAGGTAGAGAGATAGACAGATAGATAGATACATAGATAGATATTCAGACAAGGTAAGGCAGAGGTTTAGCTAGCTATTTACACAACAAAACGTCGAAAATGACGAATTTGCTCAGACGCAATTAAGAGAACGAAGAGGCGGGAGTTAATTGGTTAAATTCTGATTGGTTGGAGATTGCAGACGTCGGCTTCCTCCTTGGAAAACTCCGCCCACTTTACATCAAGTTCAAGTACATCAAGTACATTAGCAAAACGGCTAGATTTTTTGAAAGTATAATTGAATTTTCTTATTTTGTATACAAATCTTATATGCATACAAGACCACAACTTACATATTTACAAGGAAATCATGGAATTACTGTACCTTTACAGGGGCTTTAAAGCTGTAAAATATGAATGTAAAATAAAAATACAGCCGCCTCATCAGCCTAAATCAGGAGTAGTAGGGCTGCAACAGAGCAGAGCGTCCCGTCAACACTAACTGAGACTCTGTAGATTCTCCCAAAATTTGCCCAAATTAAATTCTGGCCTCAGGTCACTTCTCTGTCGACAGGAAGTGACGAATCAAAACGTCAGAGTGAAATCCAATCTGTCTCCTGAACAGCAGCAGAGAAAGCCGGACTCACCGACGTTAGATCTTCTCCTCTTTGGTTTCCTTCTGGTATAAAGCATCACAGAGCTGCCGTTTGCAGTTTACTGAAGACACGTTCTAAGATTTCTGGGTATTGAAGTTCAGACGGTCTCGCTGCCACTTGGAGCCGCAAAAATCCACCGTCAGATTCTCTTAACGCTGTTAGATCTCACCAATCTGTGATGTTCAGTTACTTTGTGGTGTAATTGTGTTGTAGTTTACTTTTTTTGTGAACCCACTCTCCCTCAACCTGCCGCATCTACTTCTACTTCGGTTAGTGATTTCCTACTTTTCCCAGAATGCCTTTCGACCACCCCCAGAGAACAGGTCTTAATTTGTTGCTTTCAGCTGTGTGTTATATGAGTAGGTGGAGGGAGCGATAATGATAGTAGAGCGAGTGTTTTTCCAATGAAGAAATAGCGAGAGTCATGTCATGTCTCTCTGCTGCATTGCATTCTGGTCTCTCTCCTGCTCCTGTGGGTGGAGAAATTGGTCTCTCTTCTTCTTCTACGATGGATTTCTCCCTGTATGATTGTTGAACGTCTCTTGGTGCAAAATGGCGGCTCTAGAAAGAAGAAGCCCTCGCTCTTTGATTCTGAGGGACTGACACCAAAACCTGACGTTTACCGCTGAGGTTTTACATCCCGAAACATTTTCTCATATCTCTCTCTAGCTGCTGGAAATATCTGGAGTGCGCGAATAAGAAAAATACCAAACAACAAAATGGATCCAGAAATGCAAAGTGCATCACCAATAGCTGTTTTTTAAACAGTGTGAAAGTGTTTTAGGTGGATTTTCCCTTTAAGTCTAGATATAAAGATGACCACAAGGCCTCTACCCAGGGGTCAAAGGTCACACTCAGGCTCAGAGGGGGTGAAGAGGTTGGAGTAGGGCTGAACAATTAATAGAAATTTTATCGAAATCGCAATATGGCCTGCTGCAATTTTCAAATCGCAGGAGGCGCAATATTTGTTAAAGGATAGCATTTTAAATGAAATATTGTGGTGCTGCAGAGATGTCCTGGCCTACACATCATATTCTACAGACTTAAGAAAACATCTTTGTTTGGTACAGATCCCCGCAAAAATCACGCCATAATCATTTTAATACGTTTTTCAATGAAAATGAGAATAATGATGTAAAAATTATCATTCCCTCTAATATCGCAAATCATATCGCAATTGCAGTATCAGTCAAAAAAATTGCAATTAGATATTTTTTCAAAATCGTTCAGCCCTAGGTTGGAGATATAACTGAGGTCCAAACTAACCCGAGCTTTATGAGCGATCAGCAGAATCTCAAACAGGGAAACCAGTGAAGTGATGCAGGAACCGGGCTGATGTGATTTCCTCTGTTAAAATCCAAGCTGCATGGATTTGTGCTGCCATAAAAACTGTGATAGAACAGACTCGGTGTATAATAGAGAGAAAGGTTTAGTGTAAATTGGTGCATTTGTTTTGAGCCACTGTATGATTACAGAAACAGCAAGGCTATCATGCCCTTTTGTCATTCAGGTTCCATTACACAGGATCTTTTATCCTCTGTGCCGTTCTGGAGTTTAGAGAGAGCATTTATGTGGAAACCTTTGCTGAATGCTGGAGGAACAGGATTTTGATCTTTCATCTTCTTAGATACAGTGAAACTTTATTGATCCCTGTGGGGAAATGAGGTCATTGCAACAGCAGAAGAAACAGGATTCAGCAGGGAAAAAGACAAGCGGTATATAAGCACAAAAATATAATATGAACTAAGCCATGAAAACATTACAAAATGAAAAATAATAAAACCATAAAGGCAATAAAAGAGGATAGCTATAAAGATAACTATAAACTATAATGATACATTGTTGCTCAAGCATTCACACTACAACAATATCAGTGATCAGTTCCTCAGCAAACTAAAATTTCCCGCCCCCTTCTTTGTTAGAACTTTAATTTGATTGGTTGAAAATGTTTTATCTTTGTCTCTGCATCCAAAAGAAATCAAACCAAAAATATAGTTATAGTTATCGTTGCGGATGTTTTTCATAGTTATTGTTGTACTGGGAACACAGACATTCTGTTTACTTAGAACAATTTCAATTTCATTTTGTAGTATTTTTTTTTTTTTAGATATACACTACCAGTTGGACACACATTTTTCTTTAGTTTTCTACTATTTTTCACATTTTAGAATAACAGTAAAGACATCAAAACTATGAAATAACACAAACAGAATTATGCAGCGACCAAAAAAGTGTTAAACAAATCAAAAAACTATCTTATATTTTAGATTCTTTAAAGTAGCCGCCCTTTGCCTTGATGGAAAGGCCAAGGCTTTGGAAAGAAATTCATACATAGGATCAACTTCACTATTTATATTTTGTCTGAGAAACACATTTCAGGCATTTAAGCAGAAGCCTTTTAGATCAAAATGGCTTTAAGAGAATGAAAAACACAGAACATTCAGTCAGGTGGGTCCAGACTGTTGAGTGGTAGTGTATTTTTATCTTTATAGTTATCGTTCTAGATGTGAATGTTCCCTCAGGCAGGACAAGGTGATAACTGAAAGCTGGGTCTCCTGGTTAAATGCTCCTGTCAGTGATATGGCCGTGTGTTTCCCCTCAGGTGTGTGACGTGCTGCACAGTGAGTAGCAGGCGGGAGCATGGCCGCAGGTGAGCAGGAGCCGGTCACATCCACTCAGGCATCAGTAACGTTAACAAATGGCTGCTTTGCTGTTTTGTCTGGCTTGCTACTTGAAAGCAGAGGTCAACCTCTCATCCAAGGAGATACATACACACACACACACACACACACACACACATACACATATACACACCCTTAATGGAATTCATGGTTGCAAATTAGGTGAATTATTCAATTGATTAGTATTTGGTGTTTCACTGAACGAGGTAATGAAGCCACGTATGCATCCACACACAGACACACACACACACACGGATACACACACACACACGTGGATACACACACACACACGCGTGGATACACACACACACACGGATACACACACTTATACACATGCAGCAAAGTGAATGATTTCTTGTTTGACATTTAATCTTTGACTCACGGTGGTGGTAACAGCTAAGACATGTACACACACACACACACACACACACACACACACACACACACAACGATAAGACAGAGTGAGCTCAGCTGCTCCATGTCACTGTCTGTCTGGCTGTCACTTCCTGTGACATCACCGTCGCCCGTGGCAACAGGGACGGATCCTCAGTCGTCAGTGGTGGATCTCTAGCTCACAACCTTTTTAGCATGCAAACCCCCCAAAAACACAGACATGCCCACATGTGACCCCCAGATCCACCTGTGCATGATCAGTCGAGGGTCACAGGAATGTTTGACCTTTGACCTTATTATTGGCTTCTTGTAATGTTGGATATTGAAGAAGTGAAGCTTATTTCACTGTTACGCTGCTACAACTTTTTACTTTGAGGTAAAAAAAATTTTGTTTTCTCATCTTAAAACAGATTGCAGATTGATGTTTTCAGTAATGCCATCATTGTTCCTTTATTTCCTTTATTTATAGATTGATCCTTTTCTTTTTTACTGATTGTGTCTAGTCTAAGGTTGTAACTTTTTTTTCTCTCTTTCTTTTGTTATTTAGTTTGCTGTTTGTTTGGTTGTTTGTTGTTTGTTTTGTCATTGTTGTGTTATATATTATTGTGTCTTGTACTGTTCTGTCTTCCATTTGTTTTGTGAGTATTTGTTTGGGACCCCCTTGAAAACGAGATGATACATCTCAAGGGGTTTATCCTGATATAATAAATTTCTCTAAAAAAGATAAAAACAAGGATATTTTTTCTGGCCAAGACATTTTTTGACCCTATGAGTTTTCAATGCTATTTTATGCCATTTCAAGTACACCCTCCTCTTTCTCTGGATATATAAAGTATGGCCACCTTATCTGGATTCATACAGTATAACAATCTAAAGGAGACGCTGTAGATTCAGGCATCTTTCCCAAATGAAGTGTCAGGTGACGACTGGAGGGAAATCTTCTCCACCTACAGGAGGTGATGAATCTGAACCTCTTCACCTCCTCAACAGAAGACATTTAGCTCAGAGGAATGTGCAGTTTACTGGGAGGACCTATAGATCAGGGTTAGACAGACGAGAGTTTTGATTGTTTCTGATATCCAATATTTTGCGCCGATATTCCATTTTCATGACAAAAAATTACAAGTATTCAGTGTTTTCCCCCAGACTTTCTTCTTGTCAGGGTGGAGAAGCATTTAAACCATCATGTGACACTAAAACTCTCCACTGAAACCCAGACTAATGAAATTATTTTAGTGGTAGCTGCTCTTTAAAGACAGGGAGACCCACCACAACTATTTAATAGTAAGGGGGATTTCTGCAACATGTTAGGCCTTCAAATGAAGAACTGATTTACATACAAATGAATAAATGTGCAAAGAAAATAAAACTTTATTGCAGATTTTATAGACTGTTGTCATGTCGCGGTGGTCAGAGAGGAAGCGGCATCATATCGGGAGTGAAACACATGACTGATATCCGATATCTCATAAAAGGCCATTATCCATATATCAGCCTGACCCTGGTACGGATGGCTCAGATTTGAATCGCGTTTCGTTTTCGTTGCGCAGCGTTCCTAGGTGACCAGGATGCTCACTCTGTCCTCAAGCGTTTCCCTCGAGCCAACGGCTTCCTGGAGGAGTTCAGACAGGGGAACATCGAGAGGGAGTGTGGCGAGGAGAGCTGCAGCTTCGAGGAGGCCAACGAAGTGTTCGAGAACAAAGAGAGAACGGTGAGAGAACGCCGTTTCCCCGCTGTTTCCCAGTCAGTACGCAGGTTGACTAGGCATCACACTACAGGTGTACTGGCAAAAATCCTGCTATGTTGTGGTTAGTTTTCAGGTAATCCCTCTTTGATGAAGTCAGTCTGATATTGACGAAATTTGCAGGGATGATGCATCTTCACACTTTGTTCCAGCGTTTGAAAATGACGCTCTTTGGCCTGATGGGGGCGCTATAATTAAAGGGCAAAATTTCTAACTTTGAACGGCCCAAACTCATACACTCATACACCAAATGACACTGATTTGTCTAATGAGGGCGCTATAATTTAAACGCTGGATGTTAGAAATGAGCACAAGCTGCTCTGGAAAAGCGCATGACCTGAATGCCTAAAATGTAAAAATGTAAAGAGTCTCTTTCCCCGCTCCTCCTCCCCCCCAGATGGAGTTCTGGAAAACCCGCAGCGTCTACACAGTGAGCAGCAACAGCGAGGGCCGCTCGGAGCGCGCCGACACCGTCTACATGGTGGTCCCCCTGCTGGGCGTGGCCCTGCTCATCATCATCGCCCTCTTCCTGCTCTGGAGGTGCCAGCTGCAGAAGGCCACGCGCCGGCGGCCCGCCTACACCCAGAACCGCTACCTGGCCAACAACCGCAGCACCCGCAGCCTGCCGCGCATCCTGGTGCACCGGGAGACGGCCGCGCACTCCGACAGCTCCCACCAGGAGTCCGGCCCGCGCCCCACCGTGGTGGTGAGCGGCGTGGAGCGAGGAGGAGGAGGAGGAGGAGGAGGAGCCTGTTCCCAGCCCGTTCACCAGCAGAACACTCGTGCCCTCTATGTGCAGGACTCCTCCTTGTCGGTGGCCTCGCGGCTGTCCGGCGCCACGCCGCCCCCTTCCTACGAGGAGGTGACGGGACACCTGGAGAGCAGCGGCGACGAGACCTCGGCGCCTTCCTACAGCGACCCTCCGCCCAAATATGAGGAGATTGTAAAGGAGAAATGAAACAGAGGCCAAGGACGCTGGCAGGCCCGTCGCACCCCGGCCGAGTCTGATGGAGAGGAAGGTCAAGGTTGAGAAGAAAGAGGTTCCTGCTTCAGTTGGCGCTCCTGGCTGCTAGTTGCTCCAACTCCTAATGTATTTTTTTTCCTGTGGTATTTTTCTGCACCTAAAATTTGCCTCTCCTGTCCTTTGTTTCCCCGGTGGGTGCAAGCTAAAGCCAATCTACCACCTCAGCTCACGAGCCACGCAGGATTATTGTTCTCGTTTTGAGGAAAACAGCCTGAGCGCCTAGCTGGATGTTTAATTTTTCGTCTTTATTTTGCTTTGGCAAACAGCTGATGCCAGACCTCCTGCCTGGCGCGGCCACAGCGCCGAAAAGAAGTACAACGAGGTGCGGGGAGAGGACTTGGCAAGAAGATGATCACTCCTCCGTCTCTGGCCCTTGTAGCAGCCTAGATAACCAGCCAGGTTTCCGTCCACAACAAGGGACGGCGCTGTGGATTTGGAGCTCACGCTGTGTCGCTGACACGCTGCAGCCAGGATCCTGCACTCGCTAAACAATCTGAGCGACTGTAGGGTTTCCATGCCAACAGGCTGGCAGCGTGTGATTAACACTTTCTTATGTATCAGTGTCTTCACTGTTCTCTGAATGTGGTGGTAATACTGTAACTATAGTGCTGTGCATAAAGTATGAACTCTTTATATAGTACATAGTGGAAGTATTGGGACACTGAGCCAAAGTTGTTGTTTTTTTTTTGGCTGTTTTCATGATTTCATTGAGGTTTAAGATGTTTTTATTAGTTTATTTATTTGCACAGGCGATGAAACGAAACAAAAAGAAGAGAAAAATATACATGTGCAGGTGAGATTAAAAAACACCAATGAGATTATAACAACATCTCACCTCCAAAGGAAAGACCAGTAATCGAAAGCTGATCATCCTCTAATGCCAAATCCATGTTACACTCTAGATGATTCAGCAGAGAGACCAAGACCAACCTCACTTCACTGTCCTAATACTTGCGCTATTGACTGTATCTCGATTGTTGCGGGGTTGTCGGACCTCCACACCTCCACACACCAGCTGTTGTTCACTTGCTGTAAGAACAATCCCTGCATTTATGCTTCTTGTTCACATTTTTTTTTCACAATTTAGCGATTGCAAAGTCCTCCAGGCAGCCATGCGTTCCCATCATCTGCTGTATGGAGAGCAGCTAGTCGTCCTCCTAGTCCTTGGACAGGGCATCTTAAGCGATATTTTCATCACTCTAGAAAACATGCCTCGAGGAAACATGCCCACCATGGCCTTATGTTGATGAAAGAGCTTAAAAAGGGAAAGAAAATACCCGCGTTGCCAAGTACTGCACTCCTACGTGGGGAAATTTAACTGTATGAGGTAAACATGCGTACAAACTGTATATTCTTAGTAATGCTTCCATCAGCCCTGTGCCATGATAGAAAGGAGACAATGGAGGCGAGTTAATTTGTTGCCAAATGTACACTGTCTTATGGCTTACCATATGTGCTACCTTACTATGACCACCAGTCATACCATTAACCAGAGGACCAAACTCATATCTACTCTGTAAAGGCCTTTTTCCTGCAGCAGTTTATCTCTTTATGCTGGAGACTTTGTGTGAAAAAGTTGAAACCAGGGATATATAATTTTTTATAGCCAACCTGCCCATGTCTGGTATGTTTTTTTAGTCTGGGCTAACGCATAATTCTGCTCTTCAAAGCCAAACAGCCAATAAAAAGTGTTAGGTGATGTAACACATCCTCTGGCGGCCATATTGGAGGTCCATAGGTAACGACGACTGAGAGCAGTTGGTTGTGTCTCAGCAGAATTTAGTAGACTTGTTTATTGGCATTTCTATGCTCTTTTTGACTGGAAATTGATCATTTTTGTGGTTCTTGCTAGCTTGTTAGCTAACTAACCATTGTATCTGGTCAGCTAAACATAACTGTCTTGTTGTAAATTGCTCAGTAGCTAACGTATCTATTAGAAGCTAGCGTTAGCAGTGGCTAGTATGTTAACATTAACACCAATTTCTTTGCTAAATTACCTGCTAGCTATTTAGCTAGCAAACAAAGCCAAAAAAACAACAGTTTGTTTAGGTCAACTGACTCTTCTCAAGCTACAATTTATAGTGTTTGGAGACAAGGACCAAAGGGGCTAGGGGTAAATTTGGATACAAAGCTACCTTATCAGACTATTCACTTTTCCTTATACTGTTACTAGGTGGATTTATACCCACACCACAACAATATATTTCAGGTATCTTTTTCTAGCCTGGTTGCTATCCATTCGGCCTATAGGCAAATCCAAGGCTGCTAAGAGATTATTAGAGATTATAGACTTTCCCTCCTGTCTCCGTAAAGGATTGTTGATACAGAAGTGGATAGTATATTGTTTAATTGCATTTAGTAGAAATGGTATCATCTTTGTTGATTTGAAATCTAATCCCTCCTCATCACCTTTAACCTTTAAAACAATATTTAAGCTTACTGCTGTTTGGCTTTGTAGGGCAGAATTGTCCTCACTAGCCACAATTTGAATGGGGGACAATGGTTATAGTGATGGTGATAGTGATGGAAATGGATAAAAATAGGTAGTAATGGGTTTAAATGAGTGTAAAAGGAAATGGCAGCCAACTAGAGCTGCCAGGCTGGTGGCCAAAATTGATAAAGGTATAGTTCATGTTTTTAGAGGCTGTCTGATTCATCATAAACTAGGAGCACTGGTGTTTTTGTATTAGCAATCATAGTGGAAGTCAATACTGCCGGAAACCATTACTTTGAAAAATCACATTCAGTACATTCCAAAAGATTTGCCAGTCATTTCACAATATAGTTCACTGTGTAGAAAGACAAATATAAGTGATTTTTCAAATAAATGTTTTTAGCTGAAACTGATTTCTGAACAGTTTCTGCTGTTTCCTGCTGATATCCCAAAAGAAAAACAAAATAGCACTGCAAGCTCTTTTTAGATATTCTAAAATATCCCAGATCATGATGATTCAGATACACTTATTGAAATCAGGAACTGTCTCTTTAAGTGACATCCCCGGCTGTGACACATCAAATGTGGAACAAGAAGTACTGCTGCAAAATGTAGGTCAACCATAGATGAAGCCTTTTTGAACTGGGACAAATCAAGAGAAGTTACACTTACTAAGTTACTACATGTGCAGTTTGGAAACAAGATGTAATTCTTTGTCTAGATTATCCAAACACACACACACATATATATTTACATGCGCGCGCACACACACACACACACACAACACACACACAAAGAGCACAATCAACAATCCCTAGCCTACACTCCAGTCAATGTTAGAAGCTCAGTTCACCTTTGTTGAAGCTGCAAAATGGATTGTACTGTGCTTGCATCATTTGTACTATTATATCACAACATTGTTTATGGTTGTTAATTTTGATATAGGTAGAGTAGTGGTATAGTTATGTAGAGACTAGACGCAATGAAAGTAAATATATCAGCTGAGTGTTATTCAAAACAGATTTTGGAGACGCAGCCTCACCATCACTGGAGTCATGTGAGGCTTTCTGTTACGCTAACAGACTGTTGGAGGCAACGTGGCAGTTTGGCAGTGAGAGATAACCGTTTGAATTTTTTTCAAAGTTTGAGGAATTTCATTACCCAGAATTCATGTTATGTGGCATGAACTGCGCACTCCCGGGGCCTAAATGTCTTCTTCTTCGTGGCTGGGTGGGAGTGGTGAAGAGGTTTTGACTCATCGCTTGTGCGTGGAGAAGATTTCCACACATTAGAAATGAATTTGTACATTGTCTGAACTTGTGGAGACAATTTGAGCCCCGATTTGTGATTTAAGCTGTTCAGACGGGTGTATTTTTACACGAAAAGTGCAGCTTCAAAATCTAATTTGTCATGTTTTTTTGTTAAACACAGAGGTAAACAGAAAAAAAACAAACTGCTCTTGTGATTGGAGAGCAAACATTACTTTACAGCAAGGTTTTGGACACTAGCAGCTTGTTGAATATGTGTGTTTTCCTCTGCAGTTCAGCTAGTAGAGCAAGGCACTAACACTGCCGGGGTTGAGGGTTGAATTCCCTCACAAGCGTCCTCCAAACCTCCCGCTCTGTCTCGGCTGCGTCTCCAATTTCTGTTTACGTTTTTTTGCAAAGTGAAGCTTACACTTTCGTTTGCGTATCGATGGAGTTTTACCTCACCGTGTCTGATAAGGTGCACTTACAGCTTCCTGTCTGTGGCTTATATTTATATTTATATTCTATTTAATTTATGTTTTTCACTGCCTTTGCTACAGCCTGCAATGATTTCACACGGGCCTTTTCCTTCATTCCAAAATGAGATGTGTACCATTTGAGAAATATGACATCAACAAATTAATGGTACTTTTTTAAAAGACATTAGGTATCTTAAGTGGTTGGTTAATAACACTTTCACTGACTGGATTGTGTATGTTTCAGAAAAATTGAACAATGAATTTCAGGTAATGTGTTTTTTCCCCCCAAATGGATATATCGCATATTGAAATAGAATTGTACTACTTTCTTGTACTGCTTTCACCTTTTTTGTTTACTTTTTTTTTTTTTTTTTACTTAAATTGAGATGGAACTAACTATATCTGTCCCGGGCCAAAGCTGTATATGGATGAAATTTTATATAATCGATACTGCATCCACCTTTACACGTAGCAGAAGTTGTGCCGTCTGCTCAGGTTTACCCAGAGCTTCTACTGCCACACCGGTTACAACACCAGACACACCAATGTGATTCCTTCCTGCACTGCTGCTGCACCGCCAAGAGGAACTGTTTGGAAATGAAAGGAGCACTAATGCAGCAGGATAATTCTGCAATGTCTACAACGGCCACCACTGTATAGCTTACCACACTGCCAGCTAAGACACAACCGCACCATTAGATGTGACGGAAAAAAGGATATAGGTGCGATGGCGTTGACTAGTGGGAACCGTGGAAGTAGATCAATGTGTCAGGTGTTTGTTTTTAAACCTTTTTTTTTTTTTTTTGAGAAAAGAAACAGAGAGAGAGAGAGTCACTTTTAAAGTCACACTGAAATGAAAAATGCCTTTCTCGCCTTCTGAGCTCATTCTATCACACCGTACACCTGTTTCACAATTTATGCCAAAAAAAGAAAAAAAAAAGACAAAAACATTTATTTTCTTGCATTTTTATATCAAAAAAATCTCATTACTTTTACTTCCCGGACAACAGAAAAATCTTTAGTGGTGACATCATCGTGTACCAGGAGGCGACATGAAAATTCCAACCAATAAAACATCACAGATTTTTTTTGAACAGCCCCGCCCCCCTCTTCCCCTCCCATCAAATCTTTCTTTCTCTCCCTAACTGATCTCCCATTGGTTCACACACACTGATTGATCCCTCCCTGCGTTATGTCCCGCCCCCAACATCCTGTTTCAACAGGAAATACATCACATTAAAGGAAGCAAGACGCTCTCAAAATGCCGTTTCATTGTGACTTTAAGAAGTTCTTTGAGTATAGCTTCACATCTGACAGCAGAGAGGAAGAGCATGCAGGTCCAGACTGTTAATGAGGATTAAGACGATGGATAAGGAAACGATACCTGCTCACTGGATTGATGCCCCTTTTGTGTTTTTTTTTTATTTCATCCAAAACTTAAACAGACACAAATGACCTGTTGTTATTTTTTTTTCATCTGTGTGGCGCAGGACTGATCTATTCATTGGTGTCTAAATAAAGACAGAAACCACAAAGGAACAGTTTTTCTCTGTTTGTACAGCCATGAGAGGCTCAGTAGTTAAGAGTAACAGTAAGGTCACAGGTTTGATCCCCACAACAGCCAAGACCATTGATTGTAAGTTCTGGATATGAGTGTCAGCAAATGTTTAAAACAAGGTTGTTATCGTTAACGAAAACTAACAAAATAACGAAAACTAGGTGTGAAAAAACATTTTCGTTAACTGAAATAAAAATAAAAACGAGGCTTTACAGAAAAACGATAACTAACTGAAACTATATTGTGTGTTTACAAAACTAAAATTATAGAGAAAATGTCTTTAGTTTTCGTTTTCGCCTAGTATTTTGAATTTTTTAATCTCGCCCCTGACAAATACCCCATATTACAAAAAAAGACTAAAACTAACACTGAAACTAATAAAAACTAAACTAAAACTAAGCATTTTCAAAAAATAAAAACTAAACTAAACTAGCAAACCCGCTTTAAAAACGAATTAAAACTAAACTGAAATTGAAAACAAAAAGTCAAAACGAAATAAAAAATAAAAACTAATGAAAAATGCAAAACTATAATAACCTTGGTTTAAAATGTGATGTAAACCGTAGGATCAGCTGTGTGTCGAACATATCGACCCGCCCCAAGAGAAGCGGTGAATGTTCTCTTCTCTTTAAACGAAAGATTTGATTTGATAAGATTTGGTCCCAAGAAACCCCATCTGGAGATTTTTGCTGTTAAATATGATTTTATACAGAACTGTCTGTAGGCAGAGAGGTGAGACAGACAGCACCAACGTCTAGGGCAGTGGTTCTCAACGTGGGGATCCAGGGACCACCTGGGGTCCTTCGGGGGCTTCCAGGGGGTCCCCAGGAAATTGATGAATTATGAAATTATGGAACCCAACAACACAATTAGAGAATGTAGAAGAAAGACTATTTTGATCATAATTTCACTGTTATCTCTCTGCTATACAATACAGGTAGTCATGGAAATTCGGACAAAATCATATCTAACAGTAAAGATATTCTCAGATTTGGGTCCCAGAGACAAAAGCTCATTAAATCGAGGTCCGTGGCCCTAATGTGGAAGAAAATTAGGGGTCCTTGATATGAAAAAGGTTGAGAATCACTGGTCTAGGGAGTGAAATAATAATAAAAGTAAACTAATCTACATTTTCCCACTTGGTTTAGGCAGACAGTTCGGATTTTACTCTTAAATTTTGTTTCATCGTATCTATGTGGGCGGGGAAGATTTCCCGCCAGTGTCCACACCGGACACCAGAATTTCATTTGGGGACACTGGATCAGCAGAGATGGGACGCTCTTCTCTGCTGCAGCCCCACTTTGTGATTTAATAACCGAGGTCTATTTTCTCATTTAAATCTTGGCAAGAGGTTTTGCAGCGTTGAGCTAGGTAGCTGTGTTCCTGCTGCTTCCACTGCTGCTGAAAGCTTTCTCTCTCCGGCTCTGACCCCCTGCCACACATACACACACACACACACACACACACACACACACACACACATATTGATCGACACACACAGACCCTCAGATTGATCCTGTGTGTCCATTGGCAGCCTGTCAGAGAGATGACAGATGGGTCTTTCCCCTGGACGACCCTCAACCTTCCTCCAGTATTTAAAGTGCTGATCTGCAACATCCTGCTTTTGTTTTTTATTCAGTCTCCATCTTTGTCCCTCAGCCTCACTGTGGTGTTTCTGCACCGCACTTCCCATAGATCACCTGTCAATCAACCAGTGTGGGCGGAGCTTGGATTCTCTGTCCCTGCAGTTTGAGTTTCTCTTTTCTTTGTCTGTTCAGTTATCGGCTATCGCTGCTCATGCTAACTACCCAGTTCTTCTTCTTCTGTTTATTCCAAACAAACCAAACAAACCGGAAACATAAAACAAATGTAAAAGCTTTCATGAACTGGTTGAAAATCACTGTTGTGTCCTGTCAATAGAGAGATGACACACAAATCTCTCGGTCTGTGTTTTGGTCGGGGAGAAACGTTTTACTTTTATTTTCGTTTCTTCTCATCCTGCTGCTCCTCCTGTTCCTCCTCTTCGCTCCTTCGCTCACGGCCAAACTCCACCACCAGAGGTTTCCCTAGCAACCGGTAACCGTGGACCAACTGCAAGGCTTTCTGGCTTTCCATTCCTGTGTAGTCTAATAACAAATTTGTCTCTGTGCATACATACAGTATAGGGGGCAGAGCTCCTTCAGCAGTCAGCAGAGGGATCAAACCTGTGACCTTCCTGTCACTCAAACCACCAGGCTGTCCCTTGTAATAGTCCCTCTAATATTCCACAGTGCTAAAAAAAAAAAGCCTAAAACTACCTAAAAAAGCAAGAAAAACTTGAACGCCTTACACTTAGGTTTTGTTTCCAGAAGCTACAAGTAACTTCAGTGTCTGAAAAAAACTGCAGCCTTGAGGTTAATATTTTGGTTCCAAAAGGTTTAAATGATATGAATGTTCCCTCTAAGGTAAATTCCTGCCACATACTGAGAGAGAAAGGATTTATTATGTTTGGTTCATTATGTACAGTGAATTAATTAGTGTTGGGTTATTATGTACAGTTTGTAGGAGAGAGAAAGGGAAAAAGAGAAAGATTGTTGGTTTTATTTCAGCACTTAGCCTATTTAAAGCGTGTGTGTGTGTGTGTGTGTTGGTGTGTGTGTGTGTGTGTGTGTGTGTGTGTGTGTGAGTGTGTGTGTGAAGGTTGAAATGTGCCAAAACAGCCTGTATGGAAATGTGTGTCTTCCTATATATCCATATTATTTTATTTTATTTTGTCCCCCTTGTTATTGTTAACCTTGAGCTGAATAATGATTAAAGCATCATTCATTATGGATTTACCTGCAGTGCTGGACATTTGTGCTGTTGGGTATCGACCTGTTGTTTGATCGATGCTCGTCTTTTGGCCATTTGCCAGGATTTTATTTTATTATTTAGTAGTTTATTTGATAGGAACAGTGCTGTTGACATAATCTCGCTTCACAATTGAAATATAAAAGATGTTGCACATGGAGTTTGTAGCTACTGATAATTTCCAACCCCAGTGCCTAGTTGGGCTTTAAAATAGACTACAGCTATCTAAAATGTCTTGTGCCCTTATACAGCATCACAATTGCACATAATGTGTACAGATAAGATCACATGACACAGCAAACAAGTGATTTAGAAATGTATAATCTAATTAATTGCTTATTTCACGCCATAATCAGTCAATCTTAAAATTATATGATAATATAAAGCCTGGCTACAAGCCTGATTAGATTTCAGCCACTTCTTCACTTTGCAGTTAAACATTTTTCTTTCCTTAATTAGTTTTATTTTATTTGGTTGTTTATTCCAGAGTTTTTATGGGGAGAGATCGATACAAAAGGCTATTTGTGCATTTACAGCAGGGTTATCTGATCCATAATCCTTATATTACATAATGCAAAATTCATCACTGTGTGTGTGTGTGTGTGTGTGTGCATATTTGTGTGCTCTATCCATGCTAAAAACATTCCCACCTCCACATGAAACTCACTTTCACACGATCATACATTATTTATATATATTGTACCTATACTGTATATGTACATATATAAATAAAGGACAACCTCCAGCTGATGTCTTATAATGATTTTTATTAATGCATGAATGTCTGTCTCAGTGTGTCTTGAGTTCAGCATCATTACCACAGAATAAGTCACAAAATCACTTGTGTGAAGTCTTTATATCGACTTTTGCACAGTTTCTTATGTCAAAGAATGTCAAATCACAGACTGTCCCAGACTCTCACACTCCTTCAACCAATACACAACCAGGGCCAGGGGTCAGTTCATGAATGAACTCATCAATTCCAATTCAAGTGGAATTGGAATTTGAAAAAAAAAAAAAAAAAAAAAAAATACCCTACAGGAAAGAGAATTGGAATTGAATTGAAATTTCAGGAAGTTAAATTTAATTCAATGAAATTCCTTTTTTTTTTCTCACCACATATCTGAGATTACACATAGTATTATATATTATCAGTGCTACTATCATAAAATGTGAAAGGTTCCTTTCAGGTGGTATTTGATGCATAACAAGTAATCGAGTCCATACATTATGATCGAATGTATTGGATTTGTTGAACTTTCTTACTTTTATGAATCTTTTACAAGATTCATAATGTTTTAGCCAGTCAAAGCAAGTCAAAAGTGGAATTTCATGGAATTTCATGGATTTCAATTCCGTTTCCTGTCATTCACATTCAATTCACATTCTTGGAAGCTAGTTAGCTAGCTGCTGACCTTCCAACATCATAAATGCCATGGTCATGAATTAATGAAAAAAAAAAAAAAAAAGCCCCTTCTTTGCCACTAATGCTCTGAAAAACTGTTTCTTTGGCTCCGCCCACTGAGGTTTAACCAATCAGGTTACTTCTCCTCCAGATCAGCTCTGCCTCTTATAAATGTTTGCAGAAATAAAAGTCCAATCTGCTTGGTAAACACTCACCTTTACTGTTACTGCAGGCCTCTTGAAAGAACTCCATATTATCTGTGGCTTTACCAGCATTTCAGATGATGTTCGGTCTGTACAGTACATCAGTATACAGAGAAGAGAGGGAAAACTTTTGAGTAAATCTTGAGGCTTGTAAACAAACATATTCACAAACAGAACAGACATCTGCTTCACTGCTCATCTGCTGCTTTGTGTGCTTCACTTTTGCTAAAGAGGCATTTCCATACAATCTGCGCCAGTTCTTCACAGTACTTCCTCTTTGAATTAATGTCTGTGTGTGTGTGTGTGTGTGTGTGTGTGTGTGTGTGCTGAAATGTGCCAAAACAAAACTGGACCTCCATGATGGTGTCAGACGTGGTTACGACGGGATTTGTGACGCAGTTGCAAAGCTTCTACACCTTTTTTGGACAGTGAACACACCATTCCCTAGACACAGAATCAACATTTTGGTATTGTTGGCACATTTTGGCGAACATTACATTACTATTACTTTAAATGACAGTTTGAGTTTGAATGATGATTTATCTTTTTTCATTATTCTCACAAATTACACCCCAACGTCCAGTCACCTGACAAGTTGGTCATTCACAATACTCTATACTGTACTAAGTGCCAATTTTCTCTCCTTTTCTTGTTTGTAAAGCACTAATAATTACTTTATGAACATATTCAAATGTGTTTAAGCTTACATATTTGTCTTAATTCTTCATTTTCCTGCCAAAATGGTGGCTTGTGGCAGAGGAGACTTATTTCCATTAAGTAGACGTTGACTGCATTGTAGCAGGAATATTATTCCAGTCCATTTAATTCAATCAATTTTCCTGCACACAGTCATCTTCACATATTTCTATGCTGATACCTTAATATATACGTTCCATTATACTATAATTAACCTCTTCAAATTGCCATGATCTCTTAGTTCGGTGGTTCTCAACGTGGGGTCCGGGGACCACCAGGGGTCCTTGAGGGGGTTCCAGGGGGTCCCCAGCAAATGGATGAATTGTTAAACTTCAACATTATTTCATTTACAAGAAGTTAACACAATTAGAGAATGTAGAAGAATGACTGTTTAGATCATAGTTTCACTGTTATCTCTACAATACAGACATTGATCAGTCATGGAATTCTGGACAAAATCATATCTAGCAATATAAATATGCTCCGATTTGGGACAAAATCTCATCAAATGGGGGTCCGTGGCTCTAATGTGGACAAAATTAGGGGTCCTTGATATGAAAAAGGTCAAGAATCACTGTCTCCCAAATTACGATATTTCTGTCAGTACTTGAAGGCAGCATTAGTCGGCTAACGCCGGCTAGCCAAGCTACCGTTGACGCTAAGGTTAAAAGTTAGCTGTTTGTTAGCAAAGCGGAGCCGCTGACAGCCAGTTTGACACCGTGACCCAGACTTTCTGCTCCTCAGCTGAGGTTTGTCATCTCTCTCTGTCGTCTGGTGTTGAGTTACCTGATTTAACTAACGTTTAACTAACATTTAGATAAGCTAATGTTACTGTCATTGCCCCGTGTCATGTCGTGAGTTTAAGTTTGATAACTTACCTAACGTTAGCAACCTGTTGCTGTTGCTAGCTAGCTAACGTTAGCTAGCTAGCATAGGTTTCCATCTAAGGGTTTTTATGCAAATCATGATGATGCATATAGTTGAAAAGACTGAATGGAGACGGTACATGTCGAGCAAACACCGTCAATATTGCAAAACGTTGTTTTATGTCCGCACATTAAAGTTTTTGGTCGGTAATTGGGCTAATGTTAAGTTTTGTTAAATAGTCACTGATGGAAACGCAGTTGTCCAATAAATAGTGATGAAGCAACGTTTGACTGAAGTATTTGTCAAAAAGAGAGATGTCATTATGATTTCCCAAACATTTTAATTTGAAGGACGTTACACCTCCTGTTTGGTAACAGTTTTGTCCTGAGCAGCCCAGTCAGAGGATGTTTGTAGTCAGATAGCAGAGTTGTATAATCATCTGTACTGTAGGCAGGGAGGTAACAGTGAGGACAGTGAAACTAATAAAATATCATCCTATACGTGCAAACTTCTACAATAATAGTGAAATTGAACTATCTCTTACGGGAGACCCCCCGTGGTCCTGAAACCTCACTTTGGGAACCATTGCATACAACATTGCAAAGTACATTCCTTTGTTTTTGTCTTTGGACAGCATGAAATATGGCCAACAGTAGCTGATACAAAAGGAAAACAACAATATTTCCAATGCTAATCGATTCTTTAAAGTCCCTGTCACTTTTTCTCTTGGATAGGTTTTTTCCCTTCATATTCAGGAAGCTAATTTATTCTCTTCAACCCAGCTGATGAAAACGCACCTAATTTGCATCTTATTTTTTGGGGACTTTTCAAAAGTTTGCTTGGCCCAAATCAAGTTTCAAGTTCAATTCTAACTTTTTATTTAAACTATATTTGAGTTTGAACTATTTATCCATTTAGGAAATTCATATGGTCCATAGTGCACAAACACAAAAAAATGAGGGCCAGCTATAATATGGCATGATGATAATAATAATGATAATATTGCTCCCCCCTCTCTCTGAGTTTGTCCCACCAGTCAACTGGAGGTGTAGTGAACAGGTTAAGGAGTGTGACGTCTACATTTAGCTGACAATCTCCTGGATTAAGGTTTGATTCTGAGCCACACAGCAGCCTAACCTACTACCAGTTGGCCAGTCCTGTTTATTTCATTGAACCCTGGTTTCTGGTAGACCTGTGCCCATATGAACATTTCACACTGCTGTTATCTCGACCAAAATGATCTTGATAATTATTCAAAAGATGAAAACTTTAAAAACAGTACTGCAATATGCTTCAGTTACCTAAAAACTAATTTATCATATCACAAGACATGTGACTATTTTCTTAAAAAACAAATTTATAATGATAATGTATGATTGTGATGATGTATAAAGTAGTATATTTTTTAAATTTCTGTATTTTTATTAGTCTAAACAAGACATTTTAGATCATTGTAATCAATGTAAAAGCCCAACTAGGGACTGGGGTTGGAAATTATCAGTAGCTACAAACTATGTGCGCACTTAGTTTATATATTAATCGTGAAGTGTAATTATGTTAACTGCTCTGTCAAATAAACTACTGAATAAATACATAAATACAATGCTGGTTTGGCTTTTAGAAACTGTAAGGATAGTTTTAAACAACACAATAAAAATCCAAATAACATCTAAAATAAATAAAGTCAAATGAGTCTCAAAGTTCAACTGGTCTGCATCCACTTTAACTCAGTCAGCAACCTGAATATAACAATTTATTAGAGAGGGAAATAAAACATCAGTGATGAGACGAGAGCTGCGGTCATCACGGTGCTCACGGTAATGAAAATTAGTGGCGGTGTCATAATCGTTATTATTATAATACCAGTTATTGTCCCATCTTTGGTTTCTAGTTTCTTCTTCTTGTGGCTTCCCAGATTCCCAAGAGTCCTAAAGGGCTGAACTATGTTCCAGTGAGTCTGGGCTCCAACTGTATCTTAGTGTTTTCCCAGTGGAACTAGTCTTAGTCTTAAAGGGAAAATCC
Source organism: Centroberyx affinis (assembly GCF_046629955.1). Taxonomy (NCBI): domain Eukaryota; kingdom Metazoa; phylum Chordata; class Actinopteri; order Beryciformes; family Berycidae; genus Centroberyx; species Centroberyx affinis. The sequence continues at coordinate 102,734 of NW_027281953.1, forward strand.
ACCCTTGGATCCTCTTACACTCTTATGTGCCATCAATTCATGATGTTCAATGCAATGATATCGCAGCCAAGAAAAAGTGTGAGAGGAGAGAGAACAATGCTGTGGTGTTGTGCCTGATTGTTCAAATGACAAAAAAAAGCTGTTGGAAGAAGGTGATGTATTTCACCAAATATGCAAGCTGTTGCTGCATTGCATTCTGGTCTATTTCCTGCTCCTGTGGGTGGAGAAATGAGAAGGGTCTATCTGCCTATCAGCCTGCAGACTCCCTATGAGAAACGCCCCCACCGGCTACGTCCGGCTACGTCAGCACAAGAAACGCCCCCACCGGCAGATAAAAAGTTCTTAAAGTCTTCGCTTCTGAACTTTTTATCTCATGTAAAATAAAGGAACTGTCTCTAGTAGAGCTGCAACTAACGATTATTTTCATTGTCGATTAGTCTGTCGATTATTTTCTCGATTCATTGATTAGTTGTTTGGTCTGTAAAATGTCAGAAAATGGTGAAAAATGTGGATCAGTGTTTCCCAAAGCCCAAGATGACGTCCTCAAATGTCTTGTTTTGTCCACAACCCAAAGATATTCAGTTTACTGTCATAGAGGAGTAAAGAAACCAGAAAATATTCACATTTAAGAAGCTGGAATCAGGGAATTTTGACTTATTTTTCTTAAAAAATTACTCAAACCGATTAATCGATTATCAAAATAGTTGGCGATTAATTTAATAGTTGACAACTAATCGATTAATCGTTGCAGCTCTAGTTTCTAGAGACTTGGTGTGCGGCAAGAATCAATACTTTGTGAAATTATAGTGTTTTTTCCTGCACTTGTCAGCTCCCTAAAAAACGTTTTTCAGCAGTGCAGGGGTTAATCAGTTTCTCACTTATTTGGATGTTTAGATCCTGATATTTGGACAACTATACAGAAACATTTTTTGGGCAAACAGCTAAGAAAGAAGGTCACATGTTACATTCTCATTGTAGCCACCAAGGCTAAATGAATCTGAAGGAAACACTGCAGTATGTACTTACCGTAAGTAAGAATTTCTGTGTCCAGGTTCGTTCACAGGATGGCGTCCTACACTCCGTTCCCGAGGGACATGTCCCAGGTCCCGGGCCGGGACCCGGTCTACATGGAGGCCATCAACAAGAACATGCGCGTCCCGGAGCGGCTGAGCGTCGGGCCGGGGCAGCGGTGGGGGGAGGAGGGGGAGGAGTCCCGCAGGAGGCCCGAGGAGCCGCCGCCCGCCTACAGCATGCACATCCCCGACAGGCTGACCTACACAGGTGGGTCCAGAGAAGTGGGACACTCATATTTCAAGGTTTCTACACTTGTCTGGAAAGCGTAATGTCTATAAAAAAATAATTTGGTAATTTCCAGTCGTTGATAAGTTGGGACATTGCACAAAAAAGTTTGGAAAAGTATGGAAAAATGTTGTTGCACTGTCCCAAACTGCTGTAAATCATACTGAGCGCCAAAATCTTCAAATCAAATCGAATGTTGAAACCACAGTTAATGAAAATCAAATGAAAACTTATTTAAGATTTTTTATTTTGGCATTTCTGCTTTATTTGACATATTTGACCCATCATGTCCCTTAACAATCAACTTCCTCTTGTTCTTTTTCTTCTTCTGCACGTTTATAGTTTCTGAACCTTCATTAGCCATATTCAATCACAAATAGACTTTTGCCAGCTTTGTTTCTCTATTTTGGTTTTTAAATTGGTATTAAAATCAATTCCAGGTAGCAGTAAGACTTTACAAAAAGTCTTAACATTGGCTTTGTGAAACCTGCAGATACCCTGTTTTTATCTGCAAGTCAAGCTTTATTATGCTCTCTTTTTAAATTTCTTTTATTTTTTAACCTCCACAGAAACCCCTGACATGAGCCCCAGACCGCTGTTCACCCCGTCCAAAGCGACGCTCTGCCCCTCGCCGGGCCTGGAGCCGTGCTGGGAGCGGGACGGAGAGGTCTTCTACAGGGAGCCGCTGCTGGTATCAATAACATTTGATCCATACAGATTGCATTATCAATTTTTTGTGACAATTGCAATGAACTAGCTTCCAAACTAAGTGAGCCATCAAGGGGAAGATGTGACACCCCCTCTCCACAAAGTGAATTGCTGTAATGAAAGCAAAACTCAAGCAGAAATGATTGAAGTGATTAATCGTCCTAATATCTTGTAGCATTTTTGATGATGATATCACTTGAAATATTGGTCATTGAACATTGCATCACATTTCTTAAATTTCCAAACAGATATGTAGTATTTGGAATGAAAAAATGCAGAAAAATTTGAAAAAACAGTGAGAGGTAGAAGGCTTTCTTGTGGTGAGAGCAAATTGGAGCGAATAGAAGAGGGAAATGTGGGAAAGGGGGTTTGACTCTGCTGTCTAGTGCCAAGTCAACAATAAATCTTGAGTAATATGTAGTAATATCTAGGTCTGGACCCAGTACTCAAGGCCCATTCCTGTGTGAAGCCTGTAGGCATTTCTGTTGCCTCAAAATGAACAGTTTTAACCTAAAAACATTTTCCTTTTGTTTTGCAAAAACAAAATGCCTGAAGTTCATCATTCAATATTTCTAGTCAAGTAGTAGAATCTAGTCATTCCTCTTGTCCACATTTCATCATTTTGCCAACCAAGGACTTAGCGTCTTTTAAAATGTATTTTATTTGGCACTATCAATCATGATCTAAGAGCAGGTGTCACTTCTTTCAATCATGGCACATGCCATTTTGTAACAAAACTCTACAAATGTGTCATGGCCTTAATGAAGTGCGTTGCCCCGTCTGATTGGTCTCCTCCTGTGTGACAGAGTCCCATACGGAGATCCTACAGTGACCAGAGCTTTGGCAGGACGCCGCCTGGCACACCGACCCACCCCAAACAGGCTCTGGCTCTGCACAGCCACCCGTCCAGCTCGTAAGTAACACAACACAACATTACCAACATGAAGAGGTGGTAACGGGTTTTGCATCAGATTGAGGAATTAGGAATAAAAGGCATCAGGCTCTACAAACCAGGGCTGTAGTACTCGAGACCGGACTCGAGACTGATTTTTGACGGTCTTGGTCTCGTCTCGGACTCGTAGTGAATATGACTCGGTTACATAATATTATTGTTTTTATAATTATAATCTCTTCTAAGAAAGTGACCAGCAGCGAATAATACAATTTTCACACTTGATAAAGTTATGCGCCCACTGAAAGGTTTAGTGACTACTGATTGGTGATATGCCAACTACCCAACCAATGACTTCGTTTTGATTTAAAAAAAAAAAAAAAAAAACTCACCATGTCCATATGTAACGTTACTCCTGCTCTTGCTCTGTCTTTCTCTGTCTTTTTTCCTTCGTCTTCGCCTTCTTAAGTAGGTGAAATAGATTAATCCACTTCTAGTTAAGTAAAGGTGCAACTACTGTATGTTATGAACATAAACAAGCTGCCTACAATTAATTTTGTCCTCAAAACATGCTAATTTTGTTGAAATGTCTTTAGAAACCTCCCTTCTATTTTAGGCAATAAACAAAAATATGCTATTTTAGTCAATAAATACAATGGTAGCCTTGGATAACACATTGCTATGGTATTGGTCTCGAATTGGACTCGTAGTTTTGCGTTCTTGGTCTCGACTCGGTCTCAACCCCCCTCGGTCTTGGTCTTGAATCGGACTCGATTCACTAATGACTCAATCTGGACTTGGACGCGACCAAGGCGGTCTCAACTACAGCCCTACTACAAACTCCCCAAAATGTCCTCACAGAGATCAATTAAACTTTAATCTAATGAGTCTATCAGAAGCCAGAAGACCCGTTAAGACGTACAAAACACAGAGGCCCTTAATCAGCTTTTAAACAGACTCATGTCTTTTCTCCGCCGTGCTTTCTTCTTTCGTTTCAAGGTGTTTCTGCTTTATCACACCGTCTACTTCAGAGAAACAGGAAAGATTGGAGAGAGTGTTGTTGATGGGATTGAGTTGTTTCTTTGCTGCGTTTACCTGTCGGTTCGGTTACGTTAAAACGGCACAATTTCAAGCGAACCAGAATTCATCAACAGGACTACATGAGAGCAGCGGTTTCTTTCACTGGTCAGAGATGTGATGCGGGAAAAAGGACTTTGTTCCAGGGTGAAGAAACACGGAGCATCAGCTGCATTTGTTGTCCAGCTCTCAGTGGGAATTTGTGCTTGTTGTAGTCAACATTCATAACAAAGAGGATCATCCCACGGCTTATGGAATGAGATTCTTAATAAATAATTGATACCTTCTCACTTCATTTCTCCATTTTACAATTCAGAATTCCTCAGAAATAGGGGATTCTGCTTGACACTCCTGCAAGCTAAACCACCCTGAACATTTTCTGTTTTTCTATTAAACATAATTTCTATTTATATATTTTTCTGTGATGTTAAAGTCTTATGTTTAACCCATGATGCAGAAACATATCTAAACCACCCTCCCCCCTCTCAACAAGGATTTAGTCTGATTTTTATCTTTTTTGGTCCGACCCCGAATGCGACTGCCAGGTTCTCACATGTTTAAACGAACCGAACCGAGGGGGAAACCACTCCAGGGTTGGAAATTGGAGTGAAAACGGCAGACGGTCTCAGAGCGGCCGTGGGAGTGATGTGGCGCAGCCGGCTCGGAGGAAACATAATGTTACAGCGCACGCGTTTCCCTGTGAGCGGCCCGGGGCGCCGGGCGCCTTCTGTCTCCTCCTGCAGTTATGTGTGTTTCCTGCAGGGAGAGGCAGAGCGCTGCTCCAGATTCCCCTCCACATGTAGGTCAGTGTTATATTTGCTCCCCACGTGAAGCCGGCCAGGCCGCCTCGGTCATGTGAGCCGTGTTGAAGCTATATATGGAATCTGACGCTGAGACGCCGCCATTAGCTTCCAGCTGGGGGCTGAATTTGACCCCCGACTGGAGAGCAGCTTCCCTTGTTCCCCAACCTGAACCAGTATTGGAGTTAGTGCTGAAATGATTAGTCAATTCATCAATTGATAAGAATTGATTCTAATTTTGATAATGAATCATTTTAGTCATTTACTAAGTAAAAATAACAAACATTTTGTGGTTACTGCTTCACAAATGCTAAGATTTGCTGCTTTTCTCTGTGTCATATCATTATAAAATGAATACCCTGCTGGTCAGACTGAGTAAGCAATCATAACACATCACTTTGGGCTCTGGTAACCTGTGATGGGCATTTGTCATTATTTGTGACATTTTATAGGCAAAATGATTGATTGATTAATCAAAGAAATAATTGATAGATGAATCGATAATGAAAATAATCATTAGTTGCAGCCCTAATTCTTCAGATCAGCATTGAAGGGCAACTTCACCCTTATGCACCATCAGCTTAATTTTTGGCAGTTGGTGGTAAATTTCCCAACCAGAGACTTTGGCATCATAAACAAGTTTTTTTTTTTTTCATTCCAACAATGAATTTGGCTGGTAAAACAGTGAAAGCATCTGGTGAAATTTGGAACCCACCAGCAACTATGGCCAAAGGGCAAAAACACCAATAACCGGTGTTAGCCCTGTCTGCCATTAGACTCTACCTCCCACATAGTAATGATCTTTCTGTGTCATCTGTCTCTCCTTATGGTGAATTCCTCAACCTGCTCCTCCTCTCTCTCTCTCTCTCTCTTCCTCTCTGCCCCCTCTCCATCTCCTCTCTTCCACTCCTCCCTCTTTTGCTCTACCTTCCTTTTCTTACTTTGTTTCTTCCTTTTTCTTCTCCCTGACCTCCTCTCCCTCTCCCTGCTCCTCTACCTCCCTTTCCCCCCTCCTCTTCCTTCTAACCCTTTTCTACTCTTCTCTCATCCTTGCTCTCTCCTTCTGTCCCCTTTTTACTTTTCTCTCCTTCTTCTCTTCCACCTCTTCTCCTCCATCCTCAACCCTCTCTCCTCCCCACTCCTCCCTGTTTCTTGCTCTTCCCATCTTAAATCTTCTCCCTTCCTTCTCCTCTTCTTCTTCTTCATCTTCTCCCTCCTTTCCCCCTCCACTTCTCCTCTTCCTCCTCCTTTGCCGGTTCTAGTCGAGGTTCAAGCCGTCCCGTCCGCCAGCGCTCCACTGCTTCTCCCCAGGCCCAGGCCCAGCCGGGGGACCAGGCCCAGCCAGTGGTCCTGCCGCTGGGTCTCCCTGCCATCCCCCCCAGCCTCCTGTCCCCACACTCCATGCTGCAGGTGGCCAGGCAGCTGGGCCTGCAGGCCTCACAGCGCCTCCTGCAGACCGTCAGCCAGAAATACAGGTCGGGGTGGTTTTTAAAAAGCATGAAATGACCCTACGCATCGTCACAATACACTGAAGAAAAATATAAACGCAACACTTTTGGTTTTGCTCCCATTTTTCATGAGTTGAAATAAAAGATCCAAGACTTTTTCTATGCACACAAAAGGCTTATTTCTCTCAAATTTTGTTCACAAATTTGTTTAAATCTGTGTTAGTGAGCAAAAACAAAAGTGTTGCGTTTATATTTTTGTTCAGTATACATGGAAATATGGATTTAAAGCAACATTCCACTTAGTTTTAACATGGGGGTTATGTGGCACTCGACCACCATGAAAACCAGAATATCATCTACTCACCAAGATCAGATGCAGCTGGACGAGTTTGTAGCGTTCAGATTTTTACTTCCCATTCATTTGAATGAAAACTTAAATTGAACACGTTGGTGAACAGATTCAACAACAGATCCTGCTGCTGTGATTTTCAACTGACTGTTGGTCCGACATTTTAGAACAGACTATTTTTCTTCTCGCCAGTCGAGGTGTAGCATATTGTCTTAAAAGCAGGATCTGTTGTTGAATCTGTTCACCAACGTGTTAAATGTGAGTTTTCAGGCTATTTTTGTGGCCTCATTCAAATGAATGGGAAGTGAAAATCCAAAGGCAACAAATTCGACTCAGCTGCATCTGATCTTGGTAGTTTATATTCTGGTTTTCATGGCGGTCAAGCGGTTCAAGCTGTCCTCTTTCTAATCTTATGTCAGCAATTAGATTACTTAAACATTTATCTCGTTCTTGGTGAACACTGCTTTCCTCCTCCTGTCCTGTACCTTCATGTGGTTTTGGTTTGGTTTGGTTTTATTTGCATCGTCTTCCTCGGCTCCTTTTTAACAACTTGTGGCGTTCACTAATCCATTCATCAAGTCTTCTGTTCATTTTGAACTTGATGATCTTTCAGCACTTCTACTAAAATCTGTCAACATTAACTCTCAGCCTCCTGCTGTTTTGACTGATGCTTGCCCTGCCGGCTCCATCACCC
>NW_027281953.1:115000-135860 GCF_046629955.1 Centroberyx affinis
TTGATGTTATTTCTGGCTTTCTGGCTGGGAAAACAGCTCCTCAGTCTCAGTGGGACTTCCTGGTTCAGTAATTCATGTGTGATAGCAGGGATTACCTATCACCATAAATCACTGTGTGTGTAAGAAATTTACACTCTGGCATAGCGAACTACATATCGTTTAATGCTTAAAGGTCCCATATTTTCCACTTCCCAGTGTTTTAGTTTCTGTCTTGAGGTCCAGTCAAAGCTGTGTGTGTGGTGTCATGAACCAAAAACACTCTCAATCCATTTTGACACGTTCATTTTCCAGCATCTCTCTGAGCCTTACCAAGAACAGGCTGTTTCTGTCGCTGTGTCTTTAAGGCTCATTAATATTAACGACCCCTCTGTTCCGATTGGCTAACCGTTTCAAGAGTGAAACGTGAGACGCCGCGGCCCGGCGGCTACAGGTAGGGAAAACTCTCTGGTAATAAACAATGACAACCGCTCAACCGCTTTGAAAAAAACACTTTGTTAGTCTATTATTTCTTGATATGATAATGAGCGAACCTTTGTGATGCCACAAAGTTACGGAAGTCCAAACGGCTCGTTTAGAGGCTCGCTTTTCTAATATGGATTGTGTGGATTTAGTTGGTGACCGTGCGTTTTGATACTTTCACCATGTTTAGATAGACCATCCAACTCCTTTATCATCACAGAGGCAAGGGGAGTCCTGCTTTACACCATATGGGACCTTTAAACAGCACCAGTTATTTGTGAAGTAATTTGTAATTCCACGTTTTTAGTCTACATTCTGCAATTCAGTCCACAATTTCTGCAAAACGTACAATATGAGTTCCGACGTCCCAGAAAGTCTCGACCTGCAGCAGTCAGTGTCACCTTGAGCAAAACACTGAACCCTCTCTCTCTTGTTTGGCTGAAATGTAGATGAAATGTGTATCTGAGGGAAGAAATACATGCTGATAAACAAATTCCTCATTATACTATGTGTAATATGGTAATTAACATGTGCTAAAAAAAAAACAGTCGGCTTCCTGGTTCTATACCTAGCAAGAAACAAAACAGAACAATCTTGAAAGTCTCATAGTTCTTTTATTTAACAAAAGAATTAAATTAATACTAAAAGTCAACTCACTTTCTGAAACAAACATTTGGAGACTGGTTATTTGGGAATTTGTCAGAAATAGTATATCAAAAAAACAACTAAATGACTTATACCATAATACAAGAAACTGTATGAGATGAATGTTATAAAAAAAACAGAAGGTTGATCAGGAATCTGATTTAAAACGCTTTAACATGAATTGTGATTGTACAGCAATGATGAAGTCAAGCAGCATGTATATGAACAGAAGATGAAGTCATTTTAACAGCGGTATGGACGTGTTTACCATCCGTTTACGGGTAAACTTTACAAACTGCTCTAGATTAACCACACATGTAAATATAGAGTTGAATAAGGAATAATCCTCTTCAAAGGAATTGTCTTCTTTGCTAGGCACTTGTCACATTTATATAAAAAAAAAAGTTTCTACATTGTTTTTCCAGCTACGGCCAAAACAGTTTAACATTAGCATTACTTGTTAGAACCAACAGGTAACACTAGCCACAAACTAACAGCACACATTGCCAATACTAAAACATTTTTTTCTCATCATAATTGTCACAAGCGCCTGGTGAAGACAAATAAGATTCAAATTCTCAATGTATTCATAGAGAATACTGTCTGTATTATGGCAGGTGTGGAGGCACTTGTAACTTATGTTGAGTCACAAGAGTGAAAGAGAGCTAACATGTCTTCTGATCAGATGCTTTGGTAAAGGTGGCATCATGGTCCAGGCTGAAGCGGGACCGTGGGCCGCCGGGCCGGCTGGGCCAGGTGGGCCCCCAGGTGGGATCATGGAGAGGTGAAGGGAGACGAACACAAACCTGGGTGTGGTGCTGCTGACATGAACCACACAAGTAGATAGAGATTTATCCTGCATTCACCAGCTGCCTTTATACCTTTTGATTAGTCGAGGTTCGCCTGACCTCTCGGGACAAAAGTTTGTACTTTGCTCTTCGGTAAAGCACAAAATCCTTTGCTTTTACTAAAACTCACCATCTGCAGTCATTTTGCTGTCCTGCTGCTGCGAGTGTGCAGGTGAATTTGACTGAGGACTAAAAGGCAGCAAATGACAGAAACTTACTGCAACGCACTGCAGGATTGGTCAAGTAATGATTACGCCCTCTGGGTTAAAAACTAAAATGGAGGAGTGTCAAATAAAGAAGAAAACTGATAACAGAAACATTTAGCCTTTGAGTCAATTGGCATTGAAATGACTGATAGTTAGCATTTTATACTCCAGAACCAATTGAAAAGCAAGTTATTTTCATTTTGGAATGTTTTTGGCATTATTTAAGCAGAGTCCCAACAGTTAAAACATGAGAAACTACAGTAAAATGAGTTTGTTTCAAGGCTGGAGAAGAGTGTCATCTACATGCGTGAAATATGAATCCCTGCTACTGCAGCAAAAACCTTGTGACTGCAATTTGGTTTTTCCTTGAAGGGAAGATTCATTAGCCTGGTAAAACCATCCTGATCACGTGACCTCACATTCTGTTTCACCCCACGGATCAGTCTGGACTTCTTCTGGACTACATCGATTTCAGTGGGTGGGAGTACTTGCCTTGACAAACTCCTTCTGCCAATCAGCAGAACGGCGAAAAACGTCTTTTCCGCCAAGAAACTCCGCTAGTGAATACTCTTGTTCTTGTTTAATTGTTGTTATTGAGTCTATTTCTGCAATAACTGCACTTATGGCTGTGTTTACTCTACTAACGTTAACGTTACCGCTCGTTGCTACGGGAGACGCCATTACTGTTTTGCCAGCGGCGGCCTGTACTTCACGTCATCAACTACGACGCAGTCCCTGATTGGCCCGGTTACATTGTAATTTCAGGAAATCGATGTGGGCGGCTAGAAGTCCAGACTGATCCGTGGAGCGAAACAGAATGTGAGGTCACATGATCAGGATGGTCTTACCGGGCTTAAGATTCATAGAGTACTCGGCCCATGAAACCCTTTCAAAACATATTCCAAAAATTACGAAAATGCAAGGTGGTCAATCTGAGAACAAAACAGTTTTTTTGTTTATTTCTGAAAAGATGACTTTTTGATAGTTGTAGCCAGAAAATGCGATGATCCCACCTGAAGCCTGACCGTTCCCCACAGGTCCCTTGTCTTAATTTACAGCTGAGCCCACCGGACAGATGACAACTCATTCTGTTAGAAATCTTACAGTACCAAGGTAAAGGACACTTCTCAATGTGCTGGTGAATACAAAAATGTGTTTACATATTATTACTTAACACTGGCATTGTGCTTTCGGTATTCAGTTACAAAATCGCTTTAACACACCAATGAAAAATACATCTACCTAGTAACAGCCTGACCAGGGGAAGTTCTGTTTAGGGATCCACCGACACTGGCATCAGATACCAGGTCCATACTGGGCTAATACAAGGCCTTGGTATCGCCGGATTTCCACAATACCAAAAACCAAACACCAACAGCCACGTATTATGTGCCAGGAATCAAAGCAAAGTGACTTGATTTCACACACAGAAGGATTTTAGATCTCTGCAATGGAGAAACATTGATTATATTGCAATCATTTGTATCCATTGACCCTCAAGTAGTGGTCTACATCTCGTTAAGAGTAATGAAACCTGATCAGAGAAGTCGGATCGGTATCTGCAGTTATAAAACGTATCAGTGCATTCCTAATTCTGCTGTCTTGATGAAACAGTCGTTGACCTTTAGTGAAACACTTGGTGACTCTGAACCTGCGGCAGGTTGGCCGACCAGCCTGAGCTTCTTTGGTCCCACGTTTTTTTGGCTTTCACTGGACTTCTTCAAAACTGCAAAGATGGACGACGATGTGGATGTGCTCAAGCAGGAGCGCTGCAAGGAATTGTGGGAACCCGGGTAGGATGTGACAGAAAGCACAAAAGGCCATAAGGGTCCAGAAGAAATTGAATGCTAATCCGGACATGTTGGAGTCGTCCTGTTCTGGCCGAGCTGCAGAACCAACACTCAACATTATTTTTACAGAATAACCTAACCTAAATTGTAATATTGACCTAAACCTAAACATAATGCTCAACTGAAACCTTAAATAACTTAAAAAACATTTTCTAATCTTCAGATTTTTGATGATTGAGACATTTTTGACTTTCTGGCATTTTTCGCACTCCTGCTTGCAACTGCTTGAGCCATCGTCACCTGTCCTGTCACCCCCATACAACCACTGACCGGGAGAATACATGTGTAATAGGTTACACTAAAAATGCCCATCTTAACATTTCATGTTTCAACCACAACGAATGTTCTTGAATGGAGCGACATGTCTTGAAATGAGTGAAGAGAAGATATTGTCACTTGTTTCAACAAAATTCTTGAAACAAGTGAAACGACCTCACCCCACTCGCAGATTATTTCACCTGTTTTAAGATTTTAAGACTGAATATGAGATGAAATGGCTTGTTAAGATGGAGATTTCTTTAAGTGTACACAAGGATTTTGTCTGCAAGAACAAATACTAAGCCATTCTGTTACCTTTGGTCAGAAGCAAGAGATACAACTGGCTAGGAGGCTAACTGCCTAACTAAAGAAAGACATTCACAGTCAATCCATAACTCTCCTCTGTGCATAGTGTAATGTAATGCAGCATCGCCCTAACCTGATAATATAAAAAACAACTGAAGAAAGTTCCACTTGAAGGCATTTGAAGACCAGACAAGCTGATTGTTGCATAAAGTTCAAGTTCAAACCCAAACTGATGCCCTTTGAGGCAGGGTGTCAATTCAAATCAGACCTCAAATCAGTCAAATTTGCAAATACTTTTTACGGTTTGTTCTCATCCACCGAGGTAGCAGATGGATGGGAGGAATGGTAAACATTAGCGCCACAAAATGTAGACATTCACAAGAAAGTCCTGGAACGTCAACTCTTCTCTCTGATTGTCGAACCTTATTTGACGTTATCCGTTCTCTGTCCTGACTTGGTAAATCCCACCCATCTGGTACTTCAAGCATGTTGAAAGAAATGCTAAGAATGATTTGGAAATACTGGACAAACAAAGTTGGAAGAGCTTTTCTGAATGAAGTTCACTTTAAGAAGAAGTGGAAAAGCTCAACTGCAGCGAAGGCACATCGGTGAACAGCCTGACCTGCTGCTGCATGTCTGCTGCTGTGCTAATGTACTGATCCTGCAGATCTTGGACCATGGGTTCTTATACACGTTCATGTCGAGGACCCCCAAATGACCCCGACAGACTGACTTTTGGCCCATTGACCCATCTATACATTGACATTTTGCCAAGGACCTGCAAGCAACTAAACATTTGGCCCCGGACCCTCAAACAGACACGGGAAGCCTTTGGCTCCTGTGCCGAGCGGTGAAAGAAAGTACGGTGAAATTAAACTATTCTTCATTTCTTTGTTAGTGACCCCCTCCCCGACCCCTGGGGGGTCCCCGGACCCCGCTTTATGAGACCGACCCCAGCCAGTGGGGGCACACAGGCAGCTAACTGGACCACAGTGGAAATGTCTGACTCTCAAAAGCCCAACACCAGAGCAGTGCATTATGGTCCGTGCATGGCAGTGCCTGAGCCATAGATAGAGAGAGTTTGGTTGAGCTGTTGCTGCCAGAACAGAAAGTTGCATGTAGTTGACCTTCAAAACATGGACATGGTGAGATGCTGGATGTTCACAATGTGCTCTTTTCAGGAATACTTTATATTTTTCTCTCTTTTTTTTTCCACCTGCATAAACAGACCACACTGTCTTTTAATCAATCAATCCTTCATGTCATAAACTAAAACCTCTGACTCCAAATGAAGAGAAGTCTTGCTATCTAAGTTGGATTCATGGACTGATTATGGGCTACATGTGTTTTGTTATACGATGTGATGATTGTCTGAGGTAAATCAGGCTTTTTTCTTGATGTAAATGTTCTTGATGTCCTATGATGACTTCAGATGATGTAAGAGGACACTGTTTGCTAAAATGCTATGTCCTATTATGGTTAATTATAGTCTGCAGGTATGAGTAATTAGGCTGATAGACTTTATATATCGCTCTTTTCAGTCACATCTGCTGACGAAGGCAGATCGTATGGCTGTTAGATCGTGATCGTCTCGTCGCTACATGAAGAATTGATTGATAAAAAAAGAGAATGTGTTTCAGAGTGCGGTGTGTTTATGTTTGTTAATGGCATTTTAATTCTACCAGTTACTCAGGACCGGCCAAGGCAACGTCCCAACTCTTTAAATCAGTGGCTCTGGCAATGCAACACAGCCGAATGGCTCGGCCCCCCCAGCCCTCCACTACATGTAGTTATACGTTACACGTGTCATACAGTACATACACTATGTAAATACAGTATTTACAAGGTTAAGAATGTTTTGTAGTTTACAATATCACTTCCGATTACCCAAGTGCCATGTCTAACTATGGTAAAAAAAAAAAAAAAAAAAACAATAACCTACATATTACACATAAATACAATACCTACGTCAGATGTCTTAAAGAAAAAGAAACACACTCTTAAAAAAATAAGTAGTGCAATAAATGCAACAAAAAGGTAGCCAATACATTTGGTCCGAGGGGGGCGGGTGAACTGAACCGCCTCCAGCAACACTGTACAAGAGGATTTATTGATCCTAATCGCGTCCACGCCACAAGCAACTCAAGCAACTAGTAGTTGCCGAAAGTCCATCAATTTGCTATGAGAGCTGAACTCTCGAGGCAAGTCTGCAAATTCTTTCCAACACTCGCACACCGGTTGGCTGCTTGTTGGCAAGGAAAAAGTTAGGGAGCAGCGTAACATTCGCGTAATATCGGCTGTCAGCAGCCAATCACGCGCCAAGGTTCCCAAATGTCCCACCTACTGCTGAAATGCCATCGGTGCTGCGGCTGGCAATCGGTTGCTCGATCTTGGCTGACAGCAATGTGGTTGCCGTTAGTCTGTACACACTGTAACAATGACACTAAACCTCCCGGGTCACACAGTTAAGGTATTTCTTATTAAAATACAGCTCGAAAAAAAAGTAGTGCATTTTAACAAAGCCCGAGTAAAAACAACACCAAGAGTTCACTTCAGGGGAAAAAAGAGAGAAATCCTTCACCTAGATTGAAAGTGTGTTTAGGCCTGTGTGTGTGTGTGTGTGTGTGTGTGTGTGTGTGTTTGTGTGTTTGTGTGAGTCTGTTAATCTGCTGTTCTTCTCTCAGTTGAGATTTAAGTGTTTGGATGTGTGCGCATGTAGAAATAGAGTATGAATATGTCTCTATATTCTGCGTCTATTTTCGATCCTCCAGTCCTGCAGTGTGTGTGTGTATGTTTTTTTCCATGCATGTATATGTGTGTGTGTGTGTGTGTGTGTGTGTGTGTGTGTGTGTGTGTGTTTGGGACGATGATTTCCAGAAGCCAGAGTTGAGTTCCAGAGATCACGGGGGGTCAGATGAGGATCTCCACCATGTCGTTGTCCACTTCCTGCTGGGTGAGCGGGGCCGGGGGAGGGGCCTGCTGCTGCGGGTGGGACTGGACGGGTGGCCGCCTCTCCAGGGTGCTGCTGTGAAACACCGGCACATCTGCACAGACAAAACAGAATCATCAAATGCTGTATTCCAGTTTTTTAAGTTATCTTCCAAAATACTACTATATATCCACTTAAAATATACATGATCCACTCTGCAGAAGTGTCCTTTTGGAAACCTTGGATGGTCTTGGAAGTAAGAGAAGTTTGGAAGTTCAGACCAATATGGCGGCTACCATCGCCTGTGTTTTCAGTTGATTTCACACCAGTAACAACAGCAACAAGACGCGTCGGACTTGATACTTTTAATCAGTGGTGGAAAGTAACTAAGTACATTTACTCAAGTACTGTACTTAAGTACAATTTTGGGGTACTTGTACTTAACTTGAGTATTTCCATTTTCTGCTACTTTATACTTCTACTCCACTACAATTCAGAGGCAAATATTGTACTTTTTACTCCACTACATTTATTTGATAAGTTACTAGTTACTTTGCATATTCAGATTAATAATACAAAATATAATCAACAAATAAATTATGATGTATTATTATAGATTAAGATAAAACTTTATTGATCCCCAGAGGGAAATTTACAAACTACCCGGCAGTAAATAAAGTCATTAAAATCAGCTTCACCTTTACCAGCTGCAACATTAAAGTGATGCTTACACATGAATGCATCAATAATTATAATCCAATAATATAATATACATTATTCTGAAATGGGCCATTCTGCATAATGAGTACTTTTACTTTTGGTACTTTAAGTATATTTTGATGCTAATACTTTTGTACTTTTACTTAAGTAAAAATTTGAATGCAGGACTTTTACTTGTAACAGAGTATTTCTACACTGTGGTATTGTTACTTTTACTTAAGTACAAGATCTGAGTACTTCTTCCACCGCTGCTTTTAAGCGATGCAACATTTATGTTGCCTCTAGAGCGCAGAGCAGTAGGAAACAGACTAGATAGAAAATGTCTCACAACACTTAACCTCCGTCTCTTTCAAATGAACAATGATAATAGATGATAAAGTGTTGCGCTTAACGTCACGTAGCAACCAGTTGTCCAGTCCGGTTCTAGTTCACACTACTCGGACTAACAGAATCCGCTCTCAAATTCGGGAGTCATTACTTGAATTTTTCAGGTAGTGAGTTTGGTTGTAGAATGCAAACTGAACTTGAACCTGAACAGGATTAAGCTCCACTGAGGAGTGATAACGGTGTTCGGCTGCAGTGTGTACAGTACGCAGCCGTAGAGCCTTTCCTCACCTGCGAGGCGGTCCGGTATGTAGACGGGGCTGGGGCTGGACAGGCGGGCGGGCAGCGTCATGCTCTGCAGGGCGGGGGTGCTGGGCTTACTGCTGTCCTGGCCCTGGCCCTGGCCCTTGTCCGTCTGGGTGCAGCTGTCCCGGCTGCCGGTCTTGGAGTGTCCCGCCGTCATCGGGGTGGAGGGAAGGACCGGGGAGGGAGACGAGGAGATGGACTCCGTCCTGAGAGAGTCCGTCCGAAACTCCGGACCCAGCAGAACGCCTGGAGGAACACGAGAACTGTTGCTGCCGGTTCTATAGGGCAGTGCTTTCATTACAGTCCAGGAAATTCACTCAAAATTAATCTATAGATCCTTCTAGCGTCTGCTTTTATTCATTGTTTTTTAGTCGCGTTTTGGGTTCAACTGTTGGAGCGTGTTCTGGCCCTGTGAGCAGCGAACTGGAGGCATGTCAAGCTCTACAGTGAAGTAAGTGACAAGGTTTTGAATACAATCAATCGTCATGGTGGCAAAAAATAGGAAAATAAGCCCCAGGTTGAAAATAACCTAATTAAGTACAGTACTGTGCAAAAGTCTTAGGCACCCTAGATTTTTTATATACATTTCTTTGATGTTTATTTGTTGTGTCAGTAGACTGCTGTTTATTGTAAAGTTTTGATATTCAGAAGATTTTCATTTCATTAGTTTTGAAAGCATCTTCGCTTTATGGATTTCTTTGACATATGCTTAAGACTTTTGCACAGTACTGTATATGTGAAAGACTTAAAATGAAAAAAAAAAGATGGATGAGATACTATAACAGCAGTGGTTGTAGTCAGTTACTTTCACCCCCCGGCCCTCCAGCTCGTGTTCTTAAATGTATTAGATATGGTAAAAAACAAAAGCGTCATTTTAAGAAGTGACTTCTTCTTAAAACTACCTTCCTCTTAACTAGACAGTCCTTGCAAATACTTAGAAAATGATTCAATTCCAGTAACTTGAGGAATTGTACATAGTTATGAAGAGAAGAGTAGAAGTGAAATTCTGGACTTTCTCGAACTGCTCAGACAAGTATCCTTACTCAAAACACCATCTAACTACCTACAGTATCTGTTCTGTTCTTACCCAGACTGCCCTTCCAGCTGGTGTCCTTGCGCTCCTCGGTGATGGGGGAGCTGCTGAGTCCCAGGCTGTGGGACAGCAGGCCCGACCCGCCGGAGCCGGTGTTGGCGATGGACATCAGGGACTTGGAGGGCCGCATGGCGGACGGGGCGTCCGACTTGTTGGGCTCCTTCCTGGAGCGCTGGTGCAGCACCTTGATCATGGCGTCCTTCTCTATGATCTGGGCATGCAGGTTCTTTATCCTGGATTGGGGGAGAAGAGGAGAATGAATAGAGGGTCAGTCATGGATAGATAGAATGGATAGAGTGTTTCGTGGATAGAGCTAGACCACAAAACAACAAGATCCAGGTGTAAAATCATCCAAGACGCACTGAAGATTCAATCGCCCAACCGTAAAACTAAAACTAAAACTAACTAAACTAAAAAACTGACTACAGACTATTAAAAAAAGAACTTGCCCAGGAAACTTCATGAGAGACTTTCCCAAGTAAAAGAAAAGGAGGAGGAGCATTATTATTATTGACTAATGAAAGGCTGACATTCGGCTATACAGTTTGTATGATATACCTTTGTAGTGATTGATTGTGCGTTTGTTTAATGTAACCCGGCTTCCCAGCTGGGTGGAGTTCTCTGTTTTTAAGCACTGTGATCGGCCCAGATTGGTGTCCAAACACCACCCAGCCGGCAAACTTTGGTGTGTAAAACGAATTGAACCAGTAACAGAAAAGTATTGGTGAGGGCCTGTAACACCCAACATATAGCAAATGTGGAAATATGAAAATATGAGGAAAAAATGTTACCTGCTCTCCATGTCCAGACAGCGCCGGTTGGCCATGAGAATCTCCTCTTCCTCCTTCTGGATCCGAGCCTCCACCGACGTGTCGTAGCTGCTGCTGGGGGAGTGGCTTATCGCCGCCGCCACCGACGTGTCCCTGCAAACCCCACAGGGAGGGAGGGGTTAGTCGGGACTCGGCTTAAGATGTTCACCGGAAATCCGGAACGAACGGGGAAACTCGACCGCTGTGTGGACGCTCGACAAGCTTATCCGCCGAGAAAAGTCTTTTCACGGTCGTTGGCCGTCAACAACCGACCAGATTTCATTCAAATCTTCCCCAGTTTTCTACCACTTTTATCTGAAAGACTACAACAATAAACAACTCAAAAACAAAGTCACATCTGTCGTTGCGGTCGATAGTGTGACTCGTCAACCGAGTTCAAACGCACGGTGAGTTCTTCATGGGTTATTACTGTGAACAAGAGCTGCTCTGTCTCTACCTCTCACCACATGTTTCTATGGCGAAGCTGCGGTCACTGAATCTGTATTTTGTCAAAGACATCCTGTTGTTTTTTTTTTGTTTTTGTTTTTTTTACCAGTCCCCATGGTCAGGTAGTCTGCTATCGTACACTGTGTGATCATAGTCAGGACAATGGATCAGTCCCCTTCCGTTCGCTCAATATTTTGTTGTCCATGTCGTCCATGTGCTGCTGATGGGATTTTGAAGAAGCTTGGGGGAAGGTTACAATTACAGATCAAAACAAAGTGACACACTTGTCATTTGCGGGGAGCGATGTGTTTGCCTTGCTCTAGTTTATGTTCTGTGCCTGAGATTAATGTGCAGGAGGAGGCACATTCTGCTCTGTAGAAACAGGATTACTTAAAACCCCTTTATTACATGGCTTTGTTGAATACTCCACTCTGATTGGCCAATGAACGCACTCTGAGGTCTGTTATTACTGAAGAACAGACGTTTCACATCTCATCGTATCACTCCTCAGTCAAGAAGTCCGGCTGATTTTGTGGATTTCTAAACGAATTCGGAACAAAACACCTCAGCAACACCAAGACCTCACTCCTTGATTACTGCTTTAGCTTGTAATAAAATAATTTTAAATCGATATTTTGTGTGAAATGAGTAACATCTTTCAGTAGGTGACCATGTTATAATAAGGGATTATGTACAGCGAGTCGGTCATTATTGCAAAATAAGCCTCTTTAGGCCGATCATGTCTTGAATCTTCTGGTTTACGAATGGCTTCACTGTGTGTTATCCCTTAACTCTCTCTCTCTCTCTCTCACTCACACACACACACACACACCACACACACACACGCACCTCTGCGTGGCGACGGAGGCGGCGGCGTCCAGGGCGAACTGCCTCATCACGCTCTCCTCCAGGTATTTCTGCTCCCACTTGGTCATGTCGGCCTCCAGGGCCAAGATCCGCTCCTCCTTCTCCCTCAGGTGCTCCATCAGAGCCGTGGCGTTGTACTCAGAGGAGGCCGTCCCGCTGGACTGAGAGCCTCCCTGACGCTGGGGGGGGGGGGGAAGAGAGGAAAAGAGAAGGAGGAGGAGAGGAGGAAGAGGAGAGAGAGGGTTGAAGGCCAAGGGAGAAAGAAGGGGGAGATGAAAGACAAGAAGGGAGGAGGAGGAGGGAGCAAAGAGAGCGTAAGGAAAGAAGAGAAAACAAGGAAGGGAGAAAGGGAGGACAAAGAGAGGGTGGGAGGGACAGAATGGAGGGAGAAGAAGAGGATGAGGTAAAACAAAAAGTCAAGGGAGGGAAAGAAGAATGAAGGAGGGAGGGCGAGAAAAGGAAGAGGCGGAGGAGGAAGGTTGAGGGAGGGAGGAGAGAAGGGACAAAAGAAAGAAAGGTGAGGCAGGAGGAAGGAGGGGGAAAAGGAAGGAAGGGAGGAGAGAGAAAGGAAGGGAAGAAAGGGAGAGGAGAGAGCATGGAAGGAAGGGAGATAAAGAGGGAGGAGGAGAGGAAACGAGAGGAGAGTTCAGAGTTTGCTCACAGACTGTAAATGGAATAGACAGATGTGTAACACTTCCTGTCTGTCTTTCTCTTTCTTTTTGTCAGACTCCCTCCTTTCCTTTCCTTTCCTTTTCTTTCCTCCTCTCTCGATCGCTCTCCCTCATCATTCTCTATTTGTACACACTGTGCATCTCTCTCTTCCTCGGCTCCTCACACTTTCTCCTCCTCTTTTTCTCCCTCACCCCTCTCTCTGCCATGTTCTTTTTTGGATTCAGAACATTATGTGTTGCAGTGCCGGTTGCTCACTTGTATTCCCATCCTACTGTGGTCATTTTGTGTGGAGTCATTCCTATGTTCCCAGGGTCCTATGTTCCCAAGGTCCTATGTTCCCAGGGTCCTATGTTCCCAAGGTCCTATGTTCCCAGGGTCCTATGTTCCCAGGGTCCTATGTTCCCAGGGTCCTATGTTCCCCAGTTCTACATATGTGCTCTCCCAGGGTCCTATGTTCCCAGGGTCCTATGTTCCCAAGGTCCTATGTTCCCAGGGTCCTATGTTCCCAGGGTCCTATGTTCCCAGGGTCCTATGTTCCCCAGTTCTACATATGTGCTCTCCCAGGGTCCTATGTTCCCAGGGTCCTATGTTCCCAAGGTCCTATGTTCCCAAGATCCTATGTTCCCAGGGTCCTATGTTCCCAGGGTCCTATGTTCCCAGGGTCCTATGTTCCCCAGTTCTACATACGTGCTCTCCCAGGGTCCTATGTTCCCCAGTTCTACATATGTGCTCTCCCAGGGTCCTATGTTCCCAAGGTCCTATGTTCCCAGAGTCCTATGTCCCCAGGGTCCTATGTTCCCAAGGTCCTATGTTCCCCAGTTCTACATATGTGCTCTCCCAGGGTCCTATGTTCCCAAGGCCCTATGTTCCCCAGTTCTACATATGTGCTTTCCCAGGGTCCTACGTTCCCAAGGTCCTATGTTCCCAGAGTCCTATGTTCCCAGGGTCCTATGTTCTCCAGTTCTACATATGTGCTCTCCCAGGGTCCTATGTTCCCAAGGTCCTATGTTCCCAGGGTCCTATGTTCCCAAGGTCCTATGTTCCCAGGGTCCTATGTTTCCAAGGTCCTATGTTCCCAGGGTCCTATGTTTCCAAGGTCCTATGTTCCCAGGGTCCTATGTTCTCCAGTTCTACATATGTGCTCTCCCAGAGTCCTATGTTCCCAGGGTCCTATGTTCCCAGGGTCCTATGTTCCCAGGGTCCTATGTTCCCAAGGTCCTATGTTCCCAGGGTCCTATGTTCTCCAGTTCTACATATGTGCTCTCCCAGGGTCCTATGTTCCCAAGGTCCTATGTTCCCAGGGTCCTATGTTCCCAAGGTCCTATGTTCCCAGGGTCCTATGTTCCCAAGGTCCTATGTTCCCAGGGTCCTATGTGTTATGGGCCAGTAAAAATATTATGTATTCCACCTTTCATTTCTGTTTTTGACTGGGAACTGATCATTTAGCCTCTGATGCATCTGACTGATTTTGCGTTTAGCTTGTTACTATCTTTTCAACTAACCATACTGTAACTCTTGTTGTAAACACATCTGATTTGTGCACTAGCTAATGTGAGAAGCTAGCGTTAGGAGTGACCATTAGTTGCATGCTAACATTAACATCAGTGTGTTTGCTGGCTAGAGTGTTTTGGAGTAGAGACTAGGGCTAAAGACAAGACAGTTTACTGTGTCACAGTAACCTACATTTGGAAACAAATCCACCTTATCACACTATTCACTTTTACTGAGAACGTTACTGAATGGATCTACGGCCACACCACAACAAGCTGACTCAGCTGGCTCTCTTTTTATAGCCTGGTTGTTATAGGTTTAGTCATTATTTGCACACAGCTGATTCTCCACTGGACCTCCATGATGCATCAGATGTGGCTGGTAGGAAATGTGTGACTCAGCTGCAAAGCCTCTCCTCGTCTCCAACCTTTCCCCTACTCCCCCCCTCGGTCTCTCTGATCCGACACTAAAACATTCCTGCTGTTCAGACAGACCGGAAGAACCTGGAGGAGTGTGTGTGTGTGTGTGTGCATGTGTGCATGTGTGTGTGTTACCTGCTGCATGCGTAGCGACTCCAGCTCTCTCTCCAG
Source organism: Centroberyx affinis (assembly GCF_046629955.1). Classification (NCBI taxonomy): domain Eukaryota; kingdom Metazoa; phylum Chordata; class Actinopteri; order Beryciformes; family Berycidae; genus Centroberyx; species Centroberyx affinis. The sequence continues at coordinate 129,821 of NW_027281953.1, forward strand.
CCGGGTTCGGAGTCGATGCTCCAGCTGCTCTCTCTTCTCGCAGGCGGCCTGAAGCTGAGCCAGAGCCTGCTGCATCCGCTCCACCTTCTCCACGTACACCTGCTTCTTCTTCAGCTGCACACACACACACACACACACACACACGCACACACACGCACAGACACAGTCCAGAAAGACACACACAGATACAGATATGTCAATATGTACATTGTGGTACATAAACACAAACACAGTTTCACTAATCTGGAAACTGGAAACAATGGTCAACAACATATTTTATACGCTTTCGGAGGTAAAGAGTAACATTACATTACAGAGTTTGAGTTTTCCAACAGATCTGTAAACAGGTAATCAGTAATCTGTACCAGATTACATTTGGAGCTCAAAGTAACCCAGATAATAGAAGCTTTGTCCCCCAAAGTCTGTCCAGCCTCTTTGAACTGCAGCCGTTTAGTCGCTGCTGCTGAATAGACCGATTTAGCTCAGGGAGACTCTGTGCAAAAGTAGCAAAAGAAAGAAGAGAGAGGAGAGAGAAACAGAGGAGAGGAGGAGGAAGAGGAGGGCCAAGAATCTGAAGGCCCTTTTCATTTTTCGCGGAGAGAAACGGACGGAGCGAGAGAAAAGCTTGCAGCTCTTTTGTTTCCGACAACAAGCAGGCGTTGTGTGCAGGAGGCCGGCTTTGGCCCGCTCCGGCCCGCTTCCTGCTCTGTCCTGTCCTGTTCTGGCCCTGGTGGGCTAACTGGACCCTCCACCCCCCCCCCCTCTCCTCTGGGACCCGGGCCAGGCCAGTTCAGAGCCAAAGACCAGTAAACAGGCAGCGGGGGAAACGGTAGACTGGTTGGCAGATCCAGGTTAAAGAGGGCATGGAGAGAGGGAGGGAAGGAGGAAAGGAGGAGGTGAAGGAGGCAGGGATGGATGGATAGAGGGAAGAGAGAAAGGATAGAGCATGAGGGAATGGAGGAGAAAGGAAGAAGGGAGCTAAAAGAGGGAGGGAAGGAGGAGGTGAAGGACGCATGGATGAAGGGAAGGAGGAAGGGAGGAGAGGAACGATAGAACACGAGGGAATGGAGGACATGGGAAAAGGGGAGCAAAAGAGGGAGAAAGGAGGGAAGGCAGAAGTAGGGGAGGAGGAGGTGAAGGGGGCATGGATGGAGGGGAGGAGGAAAGGAAGGATAGAGCACGAAGGAATGGAGGAGAAGGGAAGAAGGGAGCTTAAGAGGAAGGAAGGAGAGAAGGAAGCAGGAGGTGAAGGATGCAGGGATAGAGAGAACTAAAGCATTAAGTGAAGCAATGAAGCAATTCTGTTGATCCCAGGATCTGTGAAGACTGCAGTGTGAAATTAAATCCACTCAAACTTATTATATTATTATATGTGACCGATAAAAGGTTCATAAATAAAGGGGAAACAGGGAACGTGTATTTTTTCACTTGCAGCTGGTTTAATCACACTGCTGTCGTTCCCACCCTCCGCCACCAGGGGGCAGAAACACATCTACTGAGTAAAATACACTGAGGTCAGCAAAACTGTGTGTAGGTTATGTGCCAAGAATCAAAACAGATGAGAAAGTGACCTGATGTTCAGCTTTTCACACACAGGAGGATTTTACATCTCAAAAAATTGGAGGAAAATTGATTATACAGTTTCCCCCAATACTTCATTCTGACACCAAGAGAGTAATCAGAGCCTCTACTCGACTAGTTTGGCCTGTAACCGGACCGCAGCTCTCACCTCCTCCTCCAGTTTGACTACTTTGGCCTGGGCGTTGTTGAGCGCCTGGTCTCTGATCTCGATGTGTCTCCTCTGGTCCTCTGTGGTGGAGCGCAGCGCGTTCAGCTCGATCTCCAGCTTCTCCTTCTCACGCACCGTCTCTTTGTCTGAACACACACACACACACACACACACACACACGCACATGAACACGCACATGAACACGCATGTCACGGCAGAAACAATGCAACAGTAAACACGATATGTTCCCCCTTTCTGGGCCAATCGGTGACAAATGCGACCCTCTTTCCACCTGCATCACCATGCGTCCTGGGTGAGCAGATTGTAATCAGACTAGGGCTGCAACTAATGATTATTTTCATTGTCGATTAATCTGTCGATTATTTTCTCGATTAATCGATTAGTTGTTTGGTCTATAAAATGTCAGAAAATGGTGAAAAATGTGGATCAGTGTTTCCCAAAGCCCAAGATGACGTCCTCAAATGTCTTGTTTTGTCCACAACCCAAAAGATATTCAGTTTACTGTCATAGAGGAGTAAAGAAACCAGAAAATATTCACATTTAAGAAGCTGGAATCAGAGAATTTTGACTTATTTTTCTTAAAAAATTACTCAAACCAATTAATCGATTATCAAAATAGTTGGCGATTAATTTAATAGTTGATAACTAATCGACTAACCGTTGCAGCTCTAAATCAGACAGCTCAAAAATGTATAAAATCTAAATGTAAATGTCTTGCTAAAACTTGCTTTTGTGTGTCTTGTGCTTTGTTCTGCATCATTCTGTTCTACGATTGATTGCTGATCAGTTAGATCTAGTTAGGCTCATTCTCTGTAAAGCCCTTTGAGACATGCTGTGATCAAGGACTATAGCAATATATGAACTTGAACTTTAAATGCACCCAAGACCCACTGAAGAGCCGATCATCCAAACCGGAGACACGTGTGGCCTCATGAGCAACCAGGTGTAAATGCAATGTGTCTCTGAGCTCCATTTAGCTTAACTGCTACGCTAACAGAAATAAAACCGTTGTCAGGATGCTGGTGGATGGGGAACAAGCGAGACGAGGCGTTTACTGTCAATTTTAAAAGATACAAATTTTCACGAGGAAGTGACGTTTGATGAGGAACAGAGAAATCGGATTTCAGTGTGTATACTGGAGACCTTTTTCCTTTGTGCCAGAATTTAAAAACCCCCCTCAAATAAAATGTTAACATCGATGGAAAAGGGATTGAATTTTTAGTTTTGATTGAAGATAATTCCCCGGCGATGCTCACTGTAAGTCAGTCTGGATATTAGGAGCGTCAGTAAAATGTAAAACAGAAAATGAAAGCCCGCAGCGGCCCGGAGAAACTCCCTGGAAACTCCCTGGAACGGATCGGATCAGACGGAAGATAAAGTCATACAGACACCGACAGCGTCCCCGAGGACCGCGGTGTGTGTGTGTGTGTGTGTGTGTATGTGAGTGTGTGTGTGTGCTCACTCTGTGCCAGCAGCTGGGAGATGGTTTTGCGGTTGTCCTCAGAGCCCTCACACTCTTTAGCGGCGAGCTGCTTGTTGGCCGTCTCCATGCGCTCTGTGACACAACAAGACGACACCACTGGTTAGTTAGAGTCGGGACAAACACACAACACACACATCTGGGCTGTGTGTGTGTGTGTGTGTGTGTGTGTGTGTGTGTGTGGTGGGAGGCACTGGAAACTGAATGCTTTCTAGTACTGATATACAAAGAGATTAAAGCTGCAGGAGGCGACTTTGCATGTTGGGCGGCTCCAACTGGCAGCGAAAGAGGAAACTTTTTGAATTTTGACGACTTCCAAACCTAGAAATCCTGTGCAGTGAGGTCAGTAAACGTCTCACAGCAGCTCATGTTCAACCAACCGGCAGAGGTGGGGGACTCGAGTCACATGACTTGACTCGAGTCAGACTTGAGTGGCAAATTTGAGGACTTGAGACTTACTTGACTAACATTGATTGATTGGTATTCATGACTTTAGACTTGACTGAGACTTGAGACAGATGACTCGAAATTTAAATTAAATATTTGCATTTTTCTAGATATTGATATTGAGAAGTTACTACTACCTGGCTGAAGGGGAGCCAGGGCAGGAGGCTTAACATTGTGATGTAAATTTTTCTTCTGTTTTCACTTTAGAGCCCTTTAGAGCTAATAGGGCTATATTATAATTTCAGAGCCCCACTCTCCATTGTTGTTCATTTAGGAGGCTTGTTACTGATTGCCACAAAATGTCAAATATCAGTAAGATTTATAAGATGTAAGCAGGCTGCAACAGTTTTCGTTAATGTTGAAAATAAAACTCAACTTTTCATGACCGCTGTCTTTTAACTGATTTAAATGTGGAAACTTGGGTAGATCATCAGAATTTCATATGACTTGACTTGTGACTTGCTTGACCTGAGCAATGACTCGACTTGTCTTGCTTGATTCTCACCACAGTAACTTGGGACTTGCTTGAGACTTGAAGGTTAAGACTTGAGACTTGCTTGTGACTTGTACATGTGTGACTTACTCCCACCTCTGCCAACCGGCCGCTCTGTGATGCTTTACACCAGAGGAAACCAAAGAGATGAGAGAGGAGAAGATCTAACGTTGGTGAGTCCAGCTTTCTCAGCTGCGTTGGATTCAAATCCACTTCTAGTTAATATGTCCGAATGTTAAAATTGTTGGTTGAGTATGCTTACATCACCCTTCTTCTTCTTCTTCTTCATTACAGCTTCATCAAATGTACAGTACTCAAAAATTGAATTAAAACAATTGGAACATGCTGTGGCTGCAAACTCCCAGCCAGAAGAGAGTTGGGTTTTTTTTTTACATAAGTTACTGTGTTGTACTGCAGCAGAGGAATGTAGGAGACTTTAATGAGACTGTTTTACTTTACAAAGACCTCAGAGAGCAGGAGGTGTGACTGGAGCCTGCAAGGAGAGCTGAGCCAAACCTCAGTGGGCGGAGCCAAAGTGTCCCAAGTTACATTAGACTGAATCTCAGTGAAAAAGACAAGAGGTAAGAGAGGAGGAAGCTAATATTATGAAGCCTAGCGCTCTGCTACTAACTGAAAAAATACAATCTATCCATACAAAGTTATCTAGGTTAGCTAGGTAGCTAGCTGACCTTCAAGTTCAAACTAGCCATACTAGCCTATAGCTAGCTAGGTAAGCTAGTTAGCTAGCTGCTGACCTTCAACATCATGAACACCACGGTCATAAATGAATGAAAAAGTCATAAAAAATGTTTACGTTTTAGTTTTGTTTTTTCACTGAAGTTTGTCAATTAGCTAACTTGCGATCTAAAAAACTGTGGTTCTTTGGCTCCGCCCACTGAGGTTTAACTCAACCAATCAGATTGTTTCTGCCTCCAGAGCAGCTCTGCCTCCAAGAAATATTTGCATATTTGCAACTACAACTGCAAAATCTGAAAGAGTGTGTGTGACTGTGTACATGTGTGTTGGAGGCTGCATGTAAAACCCTGCTGACTGGAGAGGCAGAATACTACACAGACACACACACACACACAGTTCTTTTCCTCGTTCTCTCTCTGACACTCTCGCTCTCTGTCTTCCTCTTGCTCTCTCGCTCACACATTCTCTCTCTCTTCCTCCACATTAAAAGCCCCTCTGGGAACCGGTTGCTGAGCAAATCACGAACAAACAAAGATAAAACAATAACTGATTTTATGTGATCAGCATGGAGAAGAGAATTCACAACTCAGAGGGGAGACAGAGGAGTGTGTTTGTGTGTGTGTGTGTGTGTGTGTGTGTGTGTGTGTGTGTGTGTGTGTGTGTGTGTGTATGTATGTATGTGTGTGTGTTCTGAAACCAAAAAGTGAAGCTAATATTTCTCAGTGTTAATGGGAGTGATGCAGGCTGTAAAACCAGTGACTTTAATCTTGTTTTGAGTCTTACAATCTTATTTGTCTTAAAACATGTTTAAAAGGCTTCAAATGTGCTGAGGCAGTTTTACTTTTATTTAATGCAGTTTCACTTGTTCAAGACTTTTCCTAAGTCAAGTGGTGTGGAGTGATCTGCCTTATTCTGCCTTGTTTCAAGATAAAACATTTTTGAAACAGGTTAAACTGACTTGTATCACCAAGTCAACTTTGCTCAAGTCCCAAGTCAGTCTCAAGTCTTGAGGCACAAGTCTCAAGTCAAGCCTCAAGTCTAAATGTAGAACAGCAAGTCAAGTCAGAACAAATCAAGAGTCCAGTATCAATTTAATATCTTAAAGAAAACTAAATATCTAGGACTTTTCAATGCAATATGGTTTTAATAGGATAAAAACTTGGTAAGAGCATCA
>NW_027281954.1:5000-62500 GCF_046629955.1 Centroberyx affinis
CCGTAAAGCGATCCAGCAGATTTCCCTCCAGATCCACCAGGTGGAGAAACAATGGAGGATGCAGAGTAGAGGCTGATAGAGTCTGACAGGCTTCTTGGTCTTGTCTGTTTACGGAAATTATATTAATGTTTCAAAATGAATGTGGTAATGATTTATTGATGTAAAAGTAGCACCTTTAAAACTGCACAGAAACAGACATTTTGAGTTATGATGGGTTAAAACGATTATAAAAATCTTACTTTCCATTTAGATTCCATTAATAGTTCAGTTCAGTTGTCTGTAGCTCTAATATCAGACAGTTTAAGGTTAAATACATGAAGGAGGACTTCTGCAATAACTACCACTGCACAAGTCATACTGTATACCAGTGTTTCCCCTATATATATATTGTACTGTATATTGTACTGTTCCCCTATATATATTGTACGGGCTGCCATGCTAAAAATTTGGACCCGCCATGCTAAAAATATTTTCTATAGTGTTTCTATAGTAATTTATGATGTAGTATGTATATGACGTACTGTAAATGATGCTATGTAAACTCCTTTGAGACATGCTTGTGATAAAGAGCTATAAATAAACAAGACTAGATTTAGGAGTAGCGCCACTGCTGATCGAACTGACAGATATAGAATTAAATCAATTATAGGGGAAACACTGCTGTATACTGTATGTGTAGTGGACTTTTAAAATGTTATGGCCCAATAAATTTGAGTATTGTGTCTTTAAGTCTGCTTATGACGAAGAGAGGACAGCACATGACTGCTGGTGGAAAGACACCGTACATAAAGAAGATTTTATGCCTTTCTCAGTATTTTTCTTATCTGGATTCCTGCTGTATCTTTCTGGCTGCTTTGAAATTTGAAGAAGGGAATGGAGAGAGAGAGAGAGTGAGGAAGAGAGGGGGGAGGTTGGGAGAGAGAGAGAAAGAAAGAGAGCAGGAAATAGAGCGAAAGCCTCTCTGTAACCCTCAGTTATTGGAAATCCGTTGGATTAGTGGCGCATTGTGTTCGCAGACGATGTTTTCTCACTTACCTCTGCCTTTAAAATAAACGGAATAGTGAAATGTGGTATTTTAATTATTTAAAGCTTAGCATAACAGAGAATAATGCATGTCTGCAGTTATGATGAGAGAGGGAGAGAGAGAGGGAGACGGAGAGAATGAAAAATGGAAACTTTCATTTCCCCAGATAAAAACGGATGCAGGATGTGTGTAGTGTGTGGTTTGTGCTGTGCAGATTTTAATCTCAGCGCCCGGGATTCATGAGATGCAGAACATGTACTGCAGGCTTAGAGCGGAGACCCTGCTGAGCCAAAATAACTTTACAGTACATTTATTATTATCTACTTTGTTGTGTGTTTGTGTATTTGGGATGTGTGTATATATGTGGAAAGTTTCTTTATCGAGGGGAAAGTTGACTGAGCTGCTTGTTTTTCAGCCTTCAGGTCGATTAGGATGCTCCTCTGACCTCTCTGGAGCGTAGACGTCCCGCTCCTCTTCCCTTTCTGTTTACCTCCTCTCCTCTCCTCTCCTCTCCTCTCCTCTCCTCTCCTCTCCTCGCCCAGAGATTCGAATCCGTCTAAACATTGAATGCTGCAAGAAAATATCAGCCTTAATGAGACTCCTGCAGCCAGTTCAGTAGAGACTTTCTCTGACAACAGAGCACTTTTTAAGTCGAGGGATTTTGGAGACGAGTGGAGACATAATACTGTTTTTTATTATTGATTTTCAAAATATACACAAAACATGACATACAGGAATTTACAGATGAAAAACAAAGTATAAAATGACATAAAACAAAAACACACACACAAAGCGACTGAAATTTGAGACACTACTGTGGAAACAAGGGGCAGAGAGCAAAATCAATTGAGAACGTCACAGTTTTAATTTAACCAAACCTCCAGGCTGCTGCTGCTTCTTCCCTCCATGTTAGAGGTGTACAAACAGCAGTTTAGTGGTAGTAGAAAACCTATGAAATAGCTTGATTTCCAGTGAGGGCCAGCCTCCGGACCTGGCTAAACTATATTTCCAAATGCTTTTCACGGTTTGTTTTACCTGTAGGTGCCAAATGGGTGGGATGGACCACATAGGAGAAGACAATCAGCGGCAGAAAGTTTGGGCAATCACAGGAAAATATCTGAAAGTCAATCAAGTCAACTTGTCTGTGTTAGACAGCTTACCTGACGTGATCTGAATAGCGCTGATGCGGTAAACCCCGCCCACCTGGCGCTCTGAGCAGGTTAAAACAAACGGTGCAGTCAGTGAACAGCTGAGTGTCAGCTGGCAGGCTGCAGTCAGCTGTGTGTCGGGTTTCACAGGTTTAAGGAAAGTTTGGGAGGGAGAGACGGAGGAAGACAACAGATTCTACTGTGCTTTGATCTACTCTCGTCAGAGAGCTGATAAGAATAGATACTGTAGTTAAATATAGTCAGAGAGAGAGAGAGAGAGAGAGAGAGTTGAAGTGATAGAGATAAAGCTAAAATGAGAGAGATATGCTCTAAATGCTTTTAAGGCAAATAATTAACTCAAAATGGTCTGAATGTGTAAACTTTTGTTTGTTGGTTTTAGAAAGTGCTGCTTAGGCAGATTTGAAGTAACTGAATTGAGATAAAATGAGAGAGACAGACTGATAGATAATCTTTAATTTATTTTTTAATCAGATTTCATTCATTAACAATCTAGCATATTTTCTTCCTAGAGTATATACTGTAGGGGAATATTTTCAATTTACAGGTTAGTGTACAAATAAGATTATATCTGCCCAACAGACTGTATAAATGTATATGGTATACTTGTTCTCTCTGCGCTAAATTGTGATGGAAACGCATTTAAAAATAAATACAGTAAATGATTGTAGCATAATGACTGTTTCCATTTTTCTTATGGCAGCAAAATTTCAAAAGTTTGCTTAAATTTCGCTTAATAATTAGATGGAAACATAGATAGATAGATAGATAGATAGATAGATAGATAGATAGATAGATAGAAAAAGAGCTTGACAGTATATGGGTTCTCTGTTAGTGCAGACAGAACACACTGTTCAGTTGAAGACGGCTGCTAACAAGCATGGAGAACTGGCTCCTGGATTATGTTAACTCTCATATCAAAGCATTAGTGTGTGTGTGTGTGTGTGTGTGAGAGAGAGAGAGAAAGAGAGTGAGTGTGAGAGAGTGAGAGAGGGAAAGAGAGAGAGAAGAGTGGTGCTATCGTACTCACAGGCTGCGTTAAAACTGACAACTCTCTCAAATTGGTTTCTACGGCAACCGTTATCGCTCACTCAGTTGGCATGACGCTGACCTGGAGAGAGAGAGAGAGAGAGGCTGAAACAGAGAGAGAGAGAGAGAGCTACTGTTAGCTACATCACATGGCCTCCATCACAGGGAGTGTGTTTGGTTAATGGACCATTCATTACAGAGGAACAACTGTGTGTGTGTGTGTGTGTGTGTGTGTGTCTACAGATTCAGTTATTGCAGTCATGGATGGCGCCTCTGTTGCTCAGATTAATAATAATATCAGTGCAATGTACTGCAATGTGCAACACACGCGCACACACACACACACGCACACACGCACACACACACACACACACACACACAAGCCCGTCAGTGTCAGCTGTAGGTTGAGGTACCTCAGTGAGCTGCTCTGTTGCTGCACTTTCTCTAGCTCAACACACACACACACACACACACACACACACACATACACGTACAGCAAGGTGTTAGTACAGTGTATACTTTGGAGAAAAATTGTACTGTCACACACACACAGACAAACACACACTGAAATGCACATTGAAGCACACACACTCACACACTAGCCTGTCAAGAGGAAGGCGTCACATTAGCATTTTCTTTGAAAAACTGTAGTGTCCCCCCACACATGCATAGATATACACACACACACACACACACACACACACACACACACCATCTAGATGCATTCTTCATTTTTATTTATAGCAGTAAGATTCACCATCCTTGTGGTCAATGCAACCCCTTGCTGTTAAGTTTCTCCTCTCATAACCTGTCATCTGGTGGTGAGATGAAGTAACAATAGGTAATCAATAGGTTTGGATTGATATGGGTTTTGAAGGCCGATACAGATGTGTTTGTATTGAAGTTGCCTATAACCAGCTGTGCTGATATTCAATATCTTTAAATCTGACAATTTTCCTGTTGATCTATGACAGTCAGACATATTGGAAAATGCCAATTTAATTGCATTTTCATTGTATTTCTTTACTCAGTATTATTGAATTTGCCAGTTCAGGATGTTTACCTTTAGCGCCATTAAATTCCTCGGCCATCAAAATAAAAGTGTAGACATTTTCTTTTTTCAGTCCGGTCAAGGTCAGTTCAGCAGAAATAGAGGAAACCCCATTTGAATGCAGTGGCAGAAAGGAAAATGGCTTTTGCAATAGCTCCAATTCTGAAAATGTTCAGGGCATCCAACACCAATCTGAACTGTAGTGACTGGACATTTTATGCTAATGTGAATGATTTGCCCTATTTGGCCTGCACTATTATGCAGGTTGTATGGTAGGTCGCAGTTACAACAAATCTGTGTGTTTCCATGTCTGGACAAAAATGGGGAGAAACATGGACGCCCATGGTCGGTTGAGAAATCTTGTCCAAATGTTCCTACTTGCAATTCCAACTTGAAGGTCCGATCCATCGCATTTGTCCTAGTAGAAAGTTGGAATCTCTGGAAGTAGTGACCTTTAAGGACTTCCAGTAGGTGAGCAGGTAGGGATTCAGTGCCTTGCTCGAGGACACTTCAGCAGGCTGTACAGGTGTTGAAGGGATTGAACTCGCAACCTTCCAGTTAAAACAAAGTGGTTTCTCCAGACACCAGGCCATCCTGCACCTTTCTAGTCTGGATTCTGCTGGGAAAAAAATGACTTAACTCTGTTGACTCCCCTACTGCATGGGGATGTCACACACACACACACACACACACACACACACACTGGAGCTTTAATTATGAATGATCTCCTGATAGTAGCTGTTCGTGTGTGTGTGTGTGTGTGTGTGTGTGTGTGTGTGTGTGTGTGTGTGTGTGTGTGTGTGTGTGTGTGTGTGTGTGTGTGTGTGTGTTGTGGTCTAGTTCTGTGGACGCCGGGCGGCCCTGTGTGAATATTTAATGAAAACACAGCAGCACTGTGGCATCCAGGCTGTCGAGGTGACGGACAGGCGCTCTGGCCAATGACAGGCCTCCGTGGGCAGAGCGGAGCAGATGGTTGGCTTGTGGCTGACAAAGAGACAGGCCAAACCTTTGTGTGTGCGTGTGTGTGTGTGTGTGTGAACAGATTGCTACAGTTGGATCAGTCTCACTGTAAACACTGTAAAGCAATGCAGCCCACAGCATGAGAGCTGTCTGTTCAATATAGACTTCATTCAGATATCATTAGGAGTCACTGTTCTTTATATCTAGTCTCTGTTCATTTTATCTTGTGAACTGACAGCGTTGGAGAGTGAAATTTCGACGCAGTAAGCAGAAATGGTGTGATTAAGATAATATGGAACAGGAGAGAAGAAGGAGAGAGAAGAGAGAAAGGGGGAAAAAAAGGAAAACTAAGGGTGGAGGAGGAGAAGGGAAATAGAGAGGAGGAAGGAAAAGAGAAAGGGAAGAGGAGAGGGAGGTCTAAGCTCCATAGAGGTCAGAGGAGCATCCTAATCGACCTGAAGGCTGTCACTGGGAGACACACACACACACACACACACACACACAGGAGTTGCTCTGCGTGTCATTATTCCCTCAAGCCTTTGATGGTACCAGATAGCTCATCTTTCTCTCTTTGTCTCTCTCTTTGTTTCTCTAGTTATATAAGAGAAGAAAACAGCAAGGAATTGGACAGATTCAGTCGGATAGGAGTAGCTGTGTCACACACACACACACACACAAAAGCACACACACACTCTTGCAGTTACAGACAGTGTTTACCCCGTGGCATTTTCATAGTACTGGCCCTTTGAGAGTGAGATTGAATCTAATTTCACATGACTCAAGCTGCTGTACCGGCTCTGCTGTGCATCTCAGCTTTATATTCAGATGTGGAATTGAAGGCTACTCAAATGGGATTTTTGTTAACCTTTATTTATCCAAAGATAAGGTTTGCTGAGCTCCATGCTCTTTTCTGCACCGTCCTCCTTCACATTGATACAGTCAAAGCCATTCAAGCCCAGTTCAACCACAGTCTTCTACTGCTGGACACTGAGCAGAGCCACTGGAGCAGGTGGGAGAAGTGCCTTGGTCAAGGGAATCGTGACTCACGGTTCATTCTAGCGTCACTGGAATATTTGTTCCATGTTCCATGAAATGAAGCTTATTTTACTGTTGACCTCATCGAGTCACTCTGGATAAGACAGGCAGCTAAATGACTAAAATGTACAATGTAAACGTGTTAATATTACTGTTAGTAGTAGTAGTAGTAGTAGTAGTAGTAGTAGTAGTGGTAAGAGTAGTAGTAGTAGTACTAGTATTAGTAGTAGTAGTAGCAGCAGCAGTAGTAGTAGTAGTTGCAATAGGGGTAGTAGTAGTAGTAGCTGTAACAGTAGTAGCAGTAGCAGTAGTAGAAGTAGTAGTAGTAATAATAGCAGTAGTAGTAATAGTAGCAGTAGTAGTGGTAACAGCAGTAGTAGTGGCAATAGTAGTAGTAATAGCAGTTGTAGTAGCAGTAGTAGTAGTAGTAGTATAAAAATGGAAAAACATTGCAATGGCGGCAATAGTGTTACAATATTTTTGTTTTGTCTTTGCTCCTCCAACACAAACACATTCTACCACTGTGCTCATTGTCTGTCTGCATAAGCATCAGATAAATGACTCAACATAAAACATGAACTATCCCACACCCTCCTCCTCCTGATCCTTAACTGCCGTGGCGTCCAGCTACCTGACCAACGGCCTGACGTCTCTGGAGCGTTTCCCCATCAGCTTTAAGACCCAGTTCTCGGGTCACTGCTTCCACCACGTGGTTCTGGGCGTCTACTGCAACGGACGCTACGGCTCGCTGGGCATGAGCCGCCGCCAGGACCTGATGGACAAACCGCTCACACACCGCACACTGGGAGAACTGGTGGCCGAGTTCGAGAGCTCCTACAAGAGATACCAGCACACTCTGAAGAAGGTAAGAGAGGGAACGAGGGAGGGAGGGAGGGAGGGAAGGGGAGATAGAGAGTTTGGTAGCTCCTACAAGAGATACCACCACATACAGGATGGAGGAAGTAGGGAGGAATAGAGGGAGGAAAAGGAAGTGTAGAGATGGGTTATGGAGGGAGGAAGGGTGGACGGAAGAGTTGGAAGTAAGGAGAAATGGAGGATAGAGAGAGGGGTGGAAGGGATGGATGGAAGAAGGTAGGAAGGAGCGAAGGAAGGAGTGAGGGGGTGTAGGAAAGGAGGATGGGATGGAGTGAGGGAGGGAGGGTGTAGGATGAGGGAGGGAGAGGAAGAATGATTAACAGAGGGAGGGATGGATGGAGGAAGAGGGGGAGGGATGAAGAAAGAAAGTAAGAAACAAACAAAAAGAGAAAGACAACCTTTCCCTTTTCCTCTGTCTCTCTGATTTACCACATGTAGGCCAAAAAAGACACTCTCTTGCTATGTCCCTTCTCTCTTCTCTCTCTCTCTCTCTCCCCCTCTTCTCCCTCTCTTTCTCACTCCATCTTCCCTCCTCTTCTCTCTTTATATCTGTCCATCTTCCTCATCTTTCTTCATCTACCTATGTCCCTCCTCTCTCTCTCCTACTCACATTCTCTCCTTTAATCTGTCCATGATCCCTTCCATTCCTCCCTCTCTTCCTCTCTGTCTCTCTTTCCGTCTCTCTCTCCCTCATTCTGTCTTTCCTTCTCTCTCTTTCTCTCTTGCACGTTCTTTTACTTTATTCCTCTTCCCAATCCATCTCTCTCTCACTCTCTCTCGCTCTGATTTCACATGTAAGCCAATGGAAAGAAAGAAAGCAACAAACAAAAAAACAAACAAAGAAGGAAAGAATTGACTCTCTCTCTCTCTCTCTCTCTCTCATCTTTTTATTCATAAGTGTTTCATTCCTCACATTTCCTCTGTTCCATTCTGTTAGCACAGGGCGTGGTTTGTTACTGCGTGTTTAGATCACAGTGTGTACTCATAGAGTCAGTAAGGGGTGCGTTTGATTTCGACCCCTGCTCCTCCCAGGTGAAGATTGGCCTCTACGTGCCTCACGACCCACACGTCTTCCAGCCAATCGAGTGGAAGCACCTGGTGCTGAACGCCGCCCGGCTGGGAGCCCAGGAGATGAGGAAGGAGCTGGAGAAACACGGCCGGGACATGAGGATGAAGGTACGCATGGACACACACACACACACACACATACACACACACACGCATTCCAGGGTTCGATATGAGTTGGTAAAGGCTGATAGCGGGTATCTGTGGGTCTTTAAAAAGTCTGAAAACGAATTAAAATAAATGACCAAAACTTATGGCCTTAAAAAGTATTAAAATATCTTAAATCCAGTTATTTGAGCTTTTTTTTTAAAATGTTTTTTCACCATGTAGTGACCGGTTTCCTTTTGCTTCAATGCTGCTGTATTGTGTTGTGAATACGTTGGTTTTTGTTTTTTTGGACTAAACAACGGAAACACCTTTAACGTATTCTTCTTTCATGAGACGAGAAATGGATTTCGTTTCCTGTTGGCTGAACTTGAAATGGAATATAAACTGTCAGGAATTATTTAGGGCATGATGGGGAAAGGAAGGAATGTGTGTGCGTGTGTGTGCGTGTGTGTGTGTGTGTGTGTGTGCGTGTGTGTGTAGGTGTGTGTGTGTGTGTGTGCAGAGAGAGAGAGAGAGAGAGAGATGTGGAATTTTTGAGGTTGAATGTTTATTAGCCCCTTGGGGTTTTATTTGCAATTGTCTGTATTTTTCTTTTCTTTCTGCATTTTAGCATTTTTCTACATGCATTTAAATAAACAAAGATTGTCTGTGTGTGTGTGTGTGTGTGTGTGTGTGTGTGTGTGTGTGTGTGTGTGTGTGTGTGTGTTTGTGCATGTGTGTTTGTGTGTGTGATGCTGGTGGTGGAGGGTGGGATATGGGCTGGACAGCACATCAGCAAGATATGTAGGTCACTGTGTTTGCAGCTGTCACACACACACACACACACATGCAAGCATGCACATGCACATGCAAACACACATGCACTCACACACACACACACACACACACACACACACACATAGTTAGACTCTGGTCAGCTCTGCTGTGGTTTAGGGGACTTTGGTGTCGTCTGTGTTGTACTCCAAAGAATGTCAGTTTATTATAAATAGATTTCAGTGTGTGCGTTTGTGTGTGTGTGTGTGTGTGTGTGTGTGTGTGTGCGTGTGTTTGTGTGTGTGTGTGTGTGTGTGACAGAGAGTTTGGAGTCTGAAGAACAAACATTAACACTCTACTAGACTGTTTTATATACTGTAGAATTAGATATGAAATTCAAAGTTTCAGTTCGGGTTTCTTAACAAGAGTTCACAAACACACACACACACACACACACACACAAACACACACACACACACACACACACACACAAACACACACACACACACACACTGACCCATATACTGTATCTATTAGAACGACATGACTAACATGACCAGCTGTGGAACATGAGCCTCATCCTGTGTTTTGCTTCGTGCAGGAAACCACCGCCGTGTGTGTGTGTGTGTGTGTGTGTGTGCATTGCGTGTGCGTGTGCGTGTGCGTGCGTGTGCGTGTGCGTGTGTGTGTGCGTGTGTGTGTGTGTGTGTACCTCCTGATTCAGATACACCGTCTCCTCACCCTCTTCAGTTTCCTTCTCACACTGAGTTCCTAATGATAGCTTCAAATTGCTATTTTCCACACACTGAGTCACATACACATACAGTACATCGTTCGCCCTCTCTCTCACATGCACACATGCACTGTCTCATGCACACTCCCAAACACCCATCACACACACACACACACACACACACACACACTAAATACTTTATTTGCATCCACTGACTTGAATTGTATTTTCTGCTGGTATTTCTTATCACAGCAGTTCAGTATGGTTCAAGGAGATTTAAGAAGTCAAAATTCATCTTAAGACACACACACACACACACAGACAGACACACACACACACACACACACACACACACACATAAACAGCGGGATTGTTTTCTTGAAGTCCTCTTTATCATCTCTGTACTCGGTGCCCTGAAGCTAAATAACAGCAGTGGTTGTTGGCATCACGCTGGCTTAATTAATTTTCTGTACATTGAGACGCCTGAAGGTGTTCAGCTACACTTTGTGAGGATACAGCCGGGTGTAAATGGAAAGACAGCTTGCATACTTAGCCAGACCACCCTGGGTAAATGGTTAAAGGAAAACATAACAAGTTTTTGGGAGATTGGAGACGTCAGACACCAGAAACATCCATGTGTCCCCGGTAGGTCATTGGCTTTGGTCCATGCTAACACTTTAGCATTCAGTATGAGTGACAGTAGGCTCCACGCTAACACTTTAACATACACTGTGTTGAGTGACAGTAGGCTCCACGCTAACACTTTAACATACACTGTGTTGAGTGACAGTAGGCTCCACGCTAACACTTTAACATACACTGTGTTGAGTGACAGTAGGCTCCACGCTAACACTTTCCCTGTTTCCATAGTTAGTGATGGTGGTGGCTGATGGGCGACTGTACAGCTACAAATCACTGCGCAGCGGATGAATATGTGCCTGCTCACCTGAAATAGTTCCCAAAATAAACCTGGCTACATCAGTTAAAGTTAAATTGTATTGATATTATTTCGTTTATAAAATGTATGAATCTGCAGGCCATATAATACAAATCACTAACAACTTTTTATTACTAAAAGGTCAGTCTTCTTAGTTTGGATAAAGCTAGTAGCCTACTATCACTCAACATAGTGTATGCTAAATGTTAGCATGGCGCACCAGAGTGAATGATCTACTGGGGACACATGTATGATTTTGGTGTCTATGTGCTGATCTCTTCACGGGTAAATCTCCCCAAAACTTGGTGTATCCCTTTAAAAGAAAACGGTAATACGTGTCGATGGTCAGATGATTATCAGATGATTTGAGGAGAAAAAAAAGGAAGAGAAAGAAAGAAAGAGGAAGAAGATAAGAGGAATGGGATAAAATGATAATCACCCTTATCACTCATGATTATTAGTCTTGAAGATTCAGGGAACTTAATCATTTTACTTCTTCTTCAGTCATTTTACTATTCTACTTCTATCTTATATCAACATCTTGATTATTTTCAACTGTAGCCAAGATTATCGATTAAATGAAAAGTCAATAATGCTGATATGCCAATAATATACCATTATTAACTGTAATTAACACACACACACACACACATATACGTATATAATATTAGCCATAAATGAGTATCAGTGGTTGTTACACACATTATTTTTCGGTTTCACTCATCGTAAGTCACTAAGTCACTATGTATTGGAAAATATTGTAAATGATGATGTGTTTGTTTGTTTGTTTGTTTGTTAGATCCTGAAATCATCCAGTGCCCAGTCGCCAATCAAGGAGCGGAGCCGGGGGAAATCCTTATCGCCACGGAGACGACAGACCAGCCCCCAGCGACGCTACACACACCGCCGAGACAAATCGTACGTACTCTCCATTCTGCAGTGTGTGTGTGTGTGTGTGTGTGTGTGTGTGTGTGTGTGTGTCTCAGGACGGGAAGCTAACTTTTTTCATGAACCAGTTACAGTGGCCGGTCCCAAAATTTACCAAAATGACCACCCAGCCGTCACTATTGTTCTCTCCACCTCTACATACTGAGTGCAACAAGTTCACATCTGTTCTCTGGGGGGTTTCGAAAGGCATTGTGGGAAATGTAGGGAATCAGTAACTGAAGTAGAAGTTGAGGGAAAGTGGGTTCACAAAGAAAACGCTTCATCACAAAATAACTCCTGGAACACTTTGAACATCACAGATTAATGAAATATAACAGTGGAACAATAATCCGAGGGCAGATTTGCCTTTTTTCATGAAAATGTTACATAGTGGACCTTTAAAAAGTTTAATGAAATACTATTACTTCTGATTTTACGATTAGGTCAATTTGTGCTTTTTGACTTTCCTCCCCCTCCTTTTCCTCTCTCTCTCTTCCTGACTGTGGTTTCCAGGTCAAGGAGAGTTGAGGCTGTCACTGATGCGTGTGCTGTGCATATTTGCGTGTGTGTGTGTGTGTGTGTGACATTAAAATTTGCCTCCAAAGAATACGCTGTTCTGACATCTTGATGTTAACAAGCTAGTGTGTGTGTGTGTGTGTGTGTGTGTGTTGAGCTTGAGGAAATGCAGCAACAGCACCAGAGCTCACATGTGCTAATCTCGACCTACAGCTGACACTGAAGAGCTTGTGTGATGTGTGTGTGTGTGTGTGTGTGTGTGTGTGTGTGTGTGTGTGTGTGTACCACTGTCGCTCAGCAGTAAAGTGCTAGTGTCTCTCTTCCTGTCAAAGATGCAGGATGTAAGGCCACTGATGGTCGTACAAGTTAAGCGCTTTTCCTGATACAGTATGGGAGAGAAGGTCACACCCAGAGGCGGGCTTAGTGTTTTGGGGGCCCTAAACCAGTGGTTCTCAACATGGTGTCCGGGGACCACCAGGGGTCCTTTAGTGACTTCCAGGGGGTCCCCAGCAAATTGATGAATTGTTAAACTTTACCATTATTTAAGTTAACACAATTAGAGAATGTAGAAGAATGACTGTTTTGACCATAGTTTCACTGTTATCTCTCTACCTACAATACATAGTCAGGGAATTCTGGACAAAATCATATCTGACAATAAAAATATTCTCAGATTTGAGTTTGAGAGACAAAATGTTATCAAATGGGGGTCCTTGGCCCTTAGGGGTCTGAAAAAGGTTGAGAATCACTGTTCTAGACAACAGCAAGCATGGGGCCCCCTGAAACCCCAAACTTCACCCTTTCTTCTTTTTTAAATACTATTTTTTTTGGCATTTTGCCTTTATTGGACAGTACACAGTAGAGAGAGACAGGAAAGACAGGGAGGGAGAAAGAGAGGGGGATGACATGTGAGAAAGGTCCCAGGCTGGATTTGAACCCAGGATGTCACGGCTACATGATATACGCCTTAACCAACTGAGCCACCAGGCCGCCCCCAATCCATCCTTTCTATACATTAGCTTCAAGTTGGGGCAGAGTAAAGTATGCATGCAAGTGTTGGTGTTCCACGGCAAGAGTTGTGCGCCGACAAAAACACTGGAGCTGATCTCTCCTGAGTGAGAAAAGTCTAACATGTGTCACTCACCACGTTTTGATACTGGTCATCATCTTCGTGATTACCACTATTTCTACTGTTTACTTGCCCTTGGCTCTGAGCATCAGTTGGCATGGCAACACACTCACCATCATTGCTGGTGCCAGCGGTGGAGCCAACGCTTGCTTCACTTGAGCTCATCGAGCTTGGAGGTAGTGATAATACTGCTAGCAGCAAACACTAGCAGCAGTTGATTCTCTGATGAAAAAAAGCTTTCAAAGATATTGAACTAGAAGGTAAGTGGAATAGCCTACTACAACTGTGTTTCAGTAAGTACGTTTTAAAGTTAAAGGATAAGGCTGGTGTTTTTTAATGCATTGCTTTCTGTCAACAAATCCTATGAAAATAACAAAATCAGCAATGATTTTGTTTTGCCAACAAGTCTCGTCCATTTAGCCGGTGCCCAATGCAGCCATGTCCCAGCAGCCATAGAACTCCATTGTATTAAAAACAACGATTAAAAACATGTCACAGAGCCATGCTGCTGCTCTGGGCAGCATATTCGCGATGCACCGGGCCAGCCGACTTTTTCCTCAAACAACTTAATAAGCCGGCTGTAAACACGTTTGCCATCTCAGGAAAGTAGTTCCGTAGCACCGAAAATCGTCCCCGGCGTAATGAAGAATTTGTTCCCATTTGAATTTGATTTGGTAATAACAACAGCCTGACTTTTCGTGGTAACAGTTAGCGATTTTTAAAATTGAAACTATGTCTTTGTGAGCTGTATTTCAAGGTTGTTTGCTTACAATTGGAGCCAATGACTTCCGGGTCGACGGCTAAAAACGGTACGTGAGAAGTCAGAAAGTAACGGGAGTAGAGCAAACGCATTGTTGATTTTGTTATTTTCATAGGATTTGTTGATGGTAAGCAATGCATTAAAAAACACCAGCCTTATCCTTTAATACTTGTTCTATTCTTGTCCAATTTGGGGCCCTCTGGCTGCCAGGGCCAAGGTAGTCACCTACTATGGAGTCCAAATAGAGTGGCATTTGTTTGTGGACAGGAAAATACATTTGTGATTGTATATTTATGAGTTGTGATATACATTTGAGAAACTTTGAGAAATGGTTAAAAGCAATGACGTGGAATTGTTCATGCCTTCAAACTCATTTGAAATAGTCAAATGTCATGGTTTCCTGTAGACTTTGCTTTTGGTGACAGTTAGCCTTTTCACTTGTACTTAGTCAATACATTTGAGTTATGTTTCTAGCATATCAAACATTGCAATATCAAGGAATTGTCTGCTATGGTATTTGAAACAAAATGACATGAAATTCAGTTTTGGAATGAATATTGCATTCCTTAGGTTTGTATTCATGTCAGAAACTTGTTTCCATTGATTTCCCCCCAGTAGCATTTTCAACCTGAAGTGAAGGCACTGTCAAGTAGGAAGCTAGTTTCCATTTTTTCCACATTTTGTAACCACAAAGTCAAGGTTGTGCACTCATGTGAGACAAATCTAAAGAATCAAGTCTGTGGCTGTTTGAGGGGTGTATATGTGCAACATGATTTTATTATAGCCCTTATGCCAGAAGCATATTTTTGTGCAGAGGATGTGCTTGTTTTACATCCTCATGTTGAGGCAGTGTCCACTATGAGATTCTGCGTACCATCTGCCAAGAACACTGAAAATTGTGATACCATCCCAACTTGCTGGACTAGGGATTTACCATATTAGTTGGTAGGTCAAACAGCAGGAAAGGAGACAGTCAATTGCAGCCAAACTATGCCAGGGCATAGGAATAACAGAAGTAAGTGAGGTCCCACACCCAGGTAGAAACAAAGTAATTTTATTTTTACTAAGAGACCATATCCAAATGAGTTGAAGTTATCTTCTCCCAGCAGTTGAAGGCAGCGTTTGAAGCACCTCCCAAGGGTGTATGGTCTGAAATGACAAGAGCAGTTAGTGGGTTTTAATTTACTAGAATCTGCATGCCAGATACATAGTGGAGAACCAGATCAATATTCAGGCTATTCTCCACTTCAGAATGATGAGTTTCCAATAGTATTCTTACCCTTCATTCCTCTGCCATCCCAGAAATCCCCTGGCTGGGCCCGTTTGCCAACCCACTCCCTTTACCATCATAATTAAGGTGGGCTCCACTCATTCCAAACCTGGAAGAGACCACAATACCATGTGAACATGCCGTTTCTTGAACAGGTATAGAGACATTGACCTGAAGACAAACATGTCAAATCAAAGACAAAGAATTAACCCACCTATTTGCAATCACTTTGCTGGCTGCACCTTCAGTCTGGGCAGAAGGTGAATAAGAACCAAAATTGTTGCTGGAGGTGGGCTGGTAGCTAGGCACCTGGGGCTGCTTGGGCTGGTAGCTAGGCACCTGGGGCTGCTTGGGCTGGCAGCTAGGCACCTGGGGCTGCTTGGACTGCTGGGGCTGGTAGCTGGGCACCTGGGGCTGCTTGGGCTGGTAGCTGGGCACCTGGGGCTGGTAGGGCTGGTAGCTGGGCACCTGGGGCTGGTAGCTAGGCACCTGAGGCTGGTAGCTAGGCACCTGAGGCTGCTGGGGCTGGTAGCTAGGCACCTGAGGCTGGTGTTTGTAAGTAGCAACACTTCCACCTTGGTTGTAGCCACTCTCCCAACTAGGATAAGAACCCGTGTGGTCAGAGTAACCAAAGCTTTGAAGGGAACCCATTCCACCATTAGCAGACGAGCCACCACTCCCCAAACTGGGCTTGGCAACAGCCATGTAGTCATTAGAACTACTCAGAAAATCGCTTTGGCTGTAACTATTGATAGAACCTGAATTTGAGCCATAACTACTAGTAAGTGCCTGGAAGCTGCTTAAGGATTCATCAGAGCCGTTGTCATCAGGCTGGTATCCCAAGTTTAGTGGATTTTCTTTGGCACCAGGCTTTTCAGAGTAGGACTCAAACCCACCATGGTAAGCTGCAAGTTACAGGCACAAAATATTACTGTGAAATTTCATTCATATTTTGTCTTGCATCTCCATATTTGGTATTATTTCACAACCCTGGGACAAAGCCAAAAACTTGAGGAGCATGGTTGTCAATGTAAAAGTCAGTTTCTCAATTTGTTGGAGTTGGATTTTTTGAGATGTGATGTTATTAAACATGAACAATTGTAAATTAATGTTAAAAAATTACCACCTGCTTGATGTCCAACAGCTAACAAAGACAGCAGCAGCACCCTAGACAAGACACTGACATTTAGACCAAATAACCTCAGTCACTTCAGAAAAACATTCTAGTCATTTTCACATGAAGCATATAACGAGTCTCTGACAATGACTGTAGAACAAATCCCATGGCTTCAGCCAGAGCTATGATCAGCTGCAAGCCCAAAAGTCTCTATCTGTCTCCTCCTGACCGACACAACCACACTGGCTCACAACCACACTGGCTCACAACCACACTGGCTCAGAATGACAGCAAACTCTGGTAGAGTTATTTTAACCTGTTTTGACAGCCAATCACTGCTCTCTCTTTCTAATGGGGTGATTGGAAACAGGTGAAAGTATAGGGGCTGGATTACAGTTTTTTCTGATTGCTTAGGCACTATCTTTGAAACTACAGGCTATTTTTGCAAAACTCTACACACTAACCACAAAACCTTACACCAAACCAGCAAAACATTATACATCTCTTGCAAAAGCAAACAATTCATGCAAAACTCTTCAAACTCTATTAAAAAAAATGTTTTTGCATCAATACAGTACATACAAACCATCATTTGAATAAGCACACAAAGCACCAAGTACGCACTGATAGTATAAAAGAAAAACACTTGTGGCTTTTGCTTTTTCTGTGTGCAGGGCATAGCAGTTTGCGATAAAGTTTTGTCATACATGTAGTAAACACACATACACACAAGTATCCAAATGTGTAAAGTATGGATGTGTATTCCGAACATAACACACTATCAATACAAATAAGGGGGAGAAGTTTTTTTTTTTTTTTCTTTCTCAAAATGTTCTACAGTGACACTCCTCAAACAACAAAAGTGCAGTAGAAGAAAACAAAAACATTTGTGCTAGAAAAAAAAGAACAGAAAAAAATAGGCTAAATATAGCCTTCTTTGTGGGTCTGGCCATGTTTACAGTGTTGCTAGAAGTGTGTTACGTATTACAGTAAATTGCAAACTGAGTTTAAAGCAGTGAGTTGTGTTTACAGTTTTGCAAAAAGTGTGTTATAAAATTACAAACTGAGTGTAAAGCAGAGAACGTGCATTCAGTTTGGCACACTTGGTAAATGCATTGGCTACAAGTGTTAATGGTTTCAGAGATAGTGCTTCAAGAATCACTGTTAGTGTTTAAGCATTCAGGAAAAACTGTAATGGTCATAGGTGTTCAGTGAGAGGAAATTATTTCCATTTCATAGTTTCTCACACATTTGGTGTGTGTAATTATTTTATTTGTCAAACAGCCACAGTAGCCATGATCACTGCATTCATGCCCTATGACTGAAAGCATTTACAGTTTTTTCTGAATGCTTAAACACTAACAGTGATTCTTGAAGCACTATCTCTGAAGCCATTAACACTTGTAGCCAATGCATTTACCAAGTGTGCCAAACTGAACGCACGTTCTCTGCTTTACACTGTTTGTAATTTTATAACACACTTTGGTAACACTTTATAATAACCATCATTAATAAATGGTAAATTGATAGTTAATTAAACTTTAGTTAATAGTTATTTTACTGTTAACAAACAATGAAATGATCATTAATAATGTTTACTAATTATTAGTAATGCTATAATTTATGTTATTTTATCATTAGTTTGTGTAATATAAAATAATTTGTTTATAAATTATATATTGTATCATAGCTGATAAGAGACGGTAAAAAGGGTAAAAAGCTATGATACAATATATAATTTATAAACAAATTATTTTATATTACACAAACTAATGATAAAATAACATAAATTATAGCATTACTAATAATTAGTAAACATTATTAATGTTCATTTCATTGTTTGTTAACAGTAAAATAACTATTAACTAAAGTTTAATTAACTATCAATTTACCATTTATTAATGATGGTTATTATAAAGTGTTACCCACACTTTTTGCAAAACTGTAAACACAACTCACTGCTTTAGTTTGCAATTACTACTCAGTTTGCAATTTACTGTAATACGTAACACACTTCTAGCAACACTGTAAACTTATGGCCAGACCCACACAAATGTTTTTTGTTTTCTTCTACTGCGCTTTTGTTGTTTGAGGAGTGTTACTGTAGAACATTATGAGAAAAAAAAATAATGTAAATAACCTTTTCCCCTTATTTGTATTGATAGTGTGTTATGTTCAGAATACACATTTGGATACCTGTGTGTATGTGTGTTTACTACATGTATGACAAAACTTTATTGCAAACTGCTATGCCCTGCACACAGAAAAAGCAAAAGCCACAAGTGTTTTCATTTATACTATCAGTGCATAGTTGGTGCTTCGTGTGCTTATTCAAATGATGGCTTGTGTGAACTGTATTGACACAAAAACACACTTTTTAAAAGAGTTTGAAGAGTTTTGCAAGAATGTTTGCTTTTGCAAGAGATGTAGAATGTTTTGCTGGTTTGGTGTAAGGTTTTTGTGGTTAGTGTGTAGAGTTTTGCAAAATAGCCTGTAGTTTCAACGATAGTGCCTAAGCAATCAGAAAAACTGTAATATCATGAAAATACATCACTCATGGTTGTAAACGTGTGCATAATTTTAGGACCCTGCTCATTGCTATAGTTACTAGGCTAGTGGACTGTTGTCAGTTGAATAGATGCAAATGTACCAATAAAATAGGGCCACAATGTTCGATAATAATCTAAAGTACAATTATGTAATCTTGGACCAGCAGTAGTTGGCCTTTTTAACTAATAACAATACATACACATCTCTTTTGGGACTGGCCAAAACTACAGGGATTTTGCAAAATCAGAGACTGATTAAAGTAGGTTGCATCGCTTCCTGCCTTTTTGTTGATATCTGTGGCTGATGGCAGCAATGTAGCAATACATTTTTTACCACCTGGAGCCCTGGCAACTGTTCATTTTCAGTGGCGTCCTCAAAACCTCAAAAAGATTTTCAGTGTATAAATCCCTCAAGTAGGTTTGTTTTCTTTTTACCTGCTAAATTCCTGACCAATGAACGAAAACACATTTATAAGCACATGGCTTCTGTTTACCAGTTGTCCTCAGCTTGGTGTGGAGCAGTGTGAGAGGGAATTGGACCAATTGCAAAAAGTAAACAGTATATTAAGCAAACAGACTATTGGGTGAGAGAGAACCTTAAAACTTTCATTGAAACCCAGACTAATGAAAGTCTTTTAGGAGGGTTAGCAGCTCCCTAAGACAGGGTGACCCACCATGCTGACTCAATGGGAAAACTCTGACACACACACTCACACATAGGCGAAACAAACTCTTATGCAAGTACACAAATACTCCCCCAACCCACCCCTCTCTCTCTCTCTTTCTCTCTCACACACACACACACACACACATCACTGAATAATTAGACAGTTGAGCCTGCTAGAGTTTCTCATAGTAAGGGTCAATGCGGTGCCACGTCAAATGGCAGTGCAGAGAATGTCACTAATTCTAGTGCAAAGTGTGTGTGTGTGTGTGTGTGTGTGTGTGTGTGTGTGTGTGTGTGTGTGTGTGTGTGTTTGTGTGTGTGTGTGTGTGTGTGGTGACTCTGCAGTGCGACTGGGCTGCAGCTGTTGTCCAAGTCAGATTGTGTTACAGCCCGCCACACAGCTGACAGCACAGATAAACACACACTCAGCCTCCTGTATGTTCATGTTTGTTTGTGTGTGTGTGTGTGTGTGTGTGTGTGTGTGTGTGTGTGTGTGTGTTCAGATTATCAGCAACACATAAATAATGAGTATTTGACATTCCAAGTATCTTTTGGCTGGACTCACCCACCCAACTACAAACAGTATCAAATTGATATAGTTGAATTTTAAAAGTCAGCAACACAGTGATTAACACTCTCATTTATGTTTTCGCTGGCATTAGATTTGCATTAGTGTGTGTTGGGTCTGGCCACTACTAGCCATTCAAGTTTATTGAGCATCAGTTAATAAAATGTGAATGTAATGTAAATAGCTGCAACATTTCCTGACTCTGTCAAGACTTGAATTCAAAGATGAAAGACTCTGTACTTCACATTGCTTTTTTTCTCTCTTACCTAAATCAGGTAGTTTTTGATTGCTATTGGCACTTCCATATCACAAAGTATGAATACAGATTACAGCTATAGATTTAGGTAAAAATACAGAAGATGAAAGGGGAAACAGAGTTCTCTGGGGAAGTCAAGGAATATCAGGGACTTTTACAAATGGGTCTCTTTACAGGAATATAGCAGAATGTGTTTTATAACTTAGTTCAAACATTCATTGCATTAGCTGATGGTTTTCAGCTCAACTTGAGTGGAAACCAGACTGAAAAACATCAAACAAGGAAGTAAGACAATTTTTTCAGTCATGTAAGCACTCTGACTTCGCTATGGAATGGTATGGTGGAAACCCTGCTCATTACATTTGACCAAATCGCCCCCTTGTGTTGGGTAATACAACATCACCTCTAACAACAGCAGGCTAATGGGACGGCTGACCCTGCTGGCCTGGATATCACCGCTGTCACTTGAAAATCTTGTAACTCCAATTTTGTTGGATCTTCATGTTTCCACGTCAGTTGAAGGATAACATTAGTCCTCTGTGGGTTGAGAAAAGTCTGATCTCTTGGGTTTATGAAACCTTCTCAAAAACTCTAAAATACATTCAATGCAAAAATAAGGCTATTTCTTAGTTTCTGAAAAGTTACATTTTGGAGATACAAGGTTCAGAGAGCTATGATCTCCATATTTGCTCCTGCACTAGATTATACATACATAAGTCCCAGGTGGTATGAAGGTTGGTTATGGGCCAAGGAAGAACTAATTAACGTTTCATGTTGATTGGCCAAAAGGGGGTGTGGGCGTGGCATATCACCAAAGGTGCATAACTGCCTTGTGGGGTTGGGCGACCTTGGCGGAGGTCTGTGCTCTGAGCACATTTTCTAGTTAAATCTAGAGCAATCAAGGAGTTAGAGATAAGAGAAGGATGTTTAATAAGCTTTGAGACAACTGAATGTCGAGGGTGCAAAAAATCAAAAAAAGCCATTTCGTAACCACAAAGTCAAAAGCTTGTGCACTCATGAGACAAACCTGAAGAACCCAAGTCTGTGGCTCTGTTGTGCACTTGCAGAGTTTTATTGTAGCCCTTATGCCGGAAGCATATTCTTGTGCAGAGGATGTGCTCGTTTTACAGCTTCCTCATGTTATGAATGCAGCGTCCACTATGAGCTTCTGCGTACCATCTGCCCAGAACAAAATTCTGATACCATCCCAACTTCCTGGACTAGGAATTTACCATATTAGGTGGTTGGTCAAACACTCTGGAATGGAGAATGTCAAATGTCAATTTCAGACCAGCTATGCCAGGGCATAGGAATAGCTGTAAGTGAGGTCCCACACCCAGGTAGAAACAAAGTCATTTTATTTTTACTCCGAGATCAAACAAGGTGAAATTCATCTTCTCCCATCAGTTGAAGGCAGCGTTTGAAGCACCTCCCAAGGTGTATGGTCTGAAATGAAAAGGGCAGTGGTTTTTAAATTGACTAGAATCTGCATGCCAGAAACATAGTGGAGAACCAGATGAATATGCAGGCAGTTCTCCACTTCAGAATCATTAGAGTTTCCAATAATATTCTTAACCTTCATTCCTGTCCTGCCATCCCAGAAATCCTCTGGCCGGGCCCGTTTGCCAACCCACTCTGGGGTGATTGGAAAGTAAAGGGGCTGGATTAAAGGTCATAGGTGTTCAGTGAGAGGAAGTTCTTTCCATTTCATAGTTTCTCACACAACATTTGGTGTGTGTGTGTGTGCACCAAAAATACATCACTCATGGTCTTAAGCGTGTGCATAATTTTAGGACCCTGCTCACTGTATAAGCTCAGAGACAACTAAAATGTGGATTGAGCAAAAGTGTTTTTCTTTTCTTTTTTTTATCAATATCCACCGAATTTCCCTTCAGGGATTAATAAAGTTCATGGTAATTTTAATCTTCATCCTAAAAGTTTATCGTTTCATTAGTTCAGAGTAACAATTTAAAAGAGCAGAGACACTAAAACAGCCCATTACCTAACGACTTGAATGGAATGCTTAAATAGCTGTATCTGTTATAAACTGAGCACTTAGAAACATAACAACATGTTGTCATTTCAGATGACTCCAGTACAGACAGTATAATGGTCTGTTGTCGTATTAAACAGCCTGAACAGACACTTTAACTGCAGAGTGTTATTTTAGCAGTGTGAATAAGACGCTTCAGAAGGCTTTTACCAAGCACCACCTCCACTCTACTGACATAAAATAAAATATAAATGAAATTCAAATGAAATTGAAAAAAGAGAACGTAAAAAAAAAAATCAAAAATATGCTGTCTTTCAGTCTATTTCTCTTTTTCCTGTTTCTATCTGAAAAGAGAGAGGAGAGGACAGGAGAAGAGGATAAGCAAAAGAGGAGAAGAAGAGAGGGAGAAAGAGGGGGGGATGGCATGAGGAGAGAGGGCAAGAAGGAGAGAAAAAGAGTGAAGGAGGGGAGAAGAGAGAAGTAAGGAGAGCTGAAATAACAGGAGAGAAGAAAGAGGAAGGAAAGAGGGAAGCGAAAAGGGAAAAATGAGGAGAGAGGAAAGGGGAAGCAAAGGGGGAGAGGGAAGGCGAAGAAATGACACAACAGAAAAGAAAAGAGCAAAAACACTGGAGGAGAGGAAGAAAAGGGTGAAGAGGGAGAAGACAGGAGAAGAACAAAGAGAAAAGAGGAGAGGGAGAAAGGAAGGAGAGGAGAGGATGATGGGAGAGGAGGAGGAGGAGGAATACGAAGGCTGACGGCGATCCTCACTCTCCAGATCGGCTTTAACAAATAACACTTCTACTTGATCTGTCAGAGAGAGAGAGAGAGGGAGAGAGAAAGAGAGAGAGGGAGGGAGGGAGGGAAAGAGAGAGGAAGGGAGAGAGAGAGAGACACTGAGCTGACAGTCGGATTAAATCTGATGTCTGTCTGGCTTTTAGAACCTCTTACCGCTCAAAGCTAAATCTCTTTCTCTCTCTCTCTTTCCCTTACCATCCATCCTCCTCCTCTTTTCAAATCCATCTCTCTCTCTCTTTCTCTCTCTCCCTGTTTCTCTCTCTTTTACTCTGTCCATCCTCCTCTCTTTCTCAGTCTCCCTCCCTCTCTTTTACTCTACTGTTTTAGTCACTTCAATCGCCCTCTCTCCTCTTACTCTTTCCGTCCTGCTCTCTCTTTCTCAGTCTGTCTCCCTCTCTGTCTCTCTCTTCTTTTCTTTCTCTTACTCTGTCCATCCTCCCCCTTCTCTTTCTCAGTCCGTCTTCCTCTCTAATTCTCTTTTTTTCCCCATGAAATATTTATATTTTGTAGCTGTGTTCGTGTTGCAGGTTCTGTGCGTTCTCTCATGTTTGATTCCACAAAAGTTTGGAAAAGTTTCTTTGCTCTTTTCAGCTGTGAGAAGGTTCTGGTCTGGTCTGGTCTGGTCTGGTCTGGTAGCTTGTTGGTTGAGACAGGAGGTTTATACTGGTTATACTAGTGATATCCTAGCTTAGGTCTCCTGTATCTGCAGTACTAATGGAGGATAGAAGCAGGATAAATGCATAATGACTTCTGTGGCTACCAGGGTTGACAAATACTCAAATTGCGATTATTTTGTTGAATATTGCAATTGCGATATAAACTGCAATACAGTTTACAGACAAAGATTTTTAAATATTTTGGATTTTTCAGCAACCAACAAAACATTTTTAATTCCTCTGTTGTTCCTAGTGTTGTTGCTTAAGATTTGCTCTGTTTGAATGAAATGAAAGTTTTTTAGTTTTTTTTTTACAATGTGCAATGTCATTTATCGATCAGAAATTGGTCTCAGTACCACAGTATCATGTTTAGGATCCATTCTGAGCAGCTACAACTCTGATAAAATTTCAGCCTCTTTCGATTTGGAAATTTAAGTAGTTCATATTGCGCTTTTCTATTTTTTTTTTTATGTAATTGTGCAGCTCTAACTACAACTGCACTCCCACTGTACACTGTGATTTGACCTTGTTTGTCCTCTCTCTCTCTCTGTCTCTCTCTCTCTCCTCTCTCTCTCTCTCTCTCTCTCTCTCTCTCCCTCTCTCTCTGGCAGGCCGGCTTCGGTGGAGAGGAAACCTCCGGAGCTCAGCACCCTCAGCGACGGCTACCAGATCCGCATCTGATCCCCACATCCCCCTCCCAGTCATCCCAGTCCTCCCAGTCCACCCAGTCCACCCAGTCCTCCGTCCGGACCTCCAGAATCTCCACCGGCCACCAGCATTTTTAAGAGAGGAGTCACTGCAACTAGAGCAGCTTGGTTGGATTTTACGCAAACCGGGTGGATGATGCACACCATTTTGTGTCTGTGGAAAAAAAAAACAAAGATGTGTCACAAGCATCGCTGAGCCTGAACAGGAGGGAAGGTCCTGTAGCCGGGACTAAGACAGGAAGAGGCTCTCGGTCGGGTTTCCATGGCTTTACGCTGGGTGGCGTTTCCCCGTTCAGTAGCAGTGAATCCCTCAGACAGCGACCTCGTCATCAGCCACAACAACCAGAGCGTGTCAGCTCTTTGCATTTTCACATTTATACATTTCAGTCATTTATCTGGAGCGACTTCGATGAGTGCAAGAGTACAATAAGTGTCAGTTTCTAGATCTTCAACGTTTCAATCAATCGGCAGTAAGGTGTTCAAGAGTGAGAGCCATAGTGTTAAAGTATCCCTAAATAAAGTATCCCTGAAATAGGAGCCTGGAAGACAAGGTTTTTTATTCATAGAAATTGTTAAACGTATTCCTCTGTTAAATCATGCAGTCTGTAAAGAGAGGCAGAACGTTTAGAGAGCGGTTACCAAGCCACCATGTTGGAAGAGCTACAACAGAAACAGAAAGCGCTTAAAACATTAGCTTCTCTTCCCGTCAAAACAAAGAAAATGAATCATCTCTTTGTGGTTGAAGGCGCTGTAGTCTATAAAATTATCTTCTTTCCCCTTTTACAGCAGAGTTCGAACGCCCGGCCGCCAGCACATAAATCAGCCGTTTGGTTTGTTTTGTTTTGGGATGGAAGAGGCGATAATGTTACAGTCTTTAGTTTTATTGTCAGTCTTCCAACATGGCGGCCTTCATAGAGGCTTGGAGGCTACAGGGAGCCACAGTCAACATCAGATCTGATATAACTGCAGTAGAGTCCCATTGTAAACCACTACATGATACTAATATTTTTAAAAAAGCTCACTACATGGTTTGATTGTTAAAGGAAGCTTACTGCAGCACTTTTTTGTCAGAGAGAGAGGAAAAAATCATGTTTTTCTCTCTTTTCTGCTGTCGGATGTTAAAACAGAAGGAATGGTCTGGTAACTAGTTTTGCATTACAGTATACTAATGTGGCTCTTCTATGTAACGTTAAAGAACAAATTGTCCGCAGTATTAATGCAGGATAACGGCTACCACTGTAAACAGCGATAAGAACAAATATGCAAAGATAAACTGATCAAAGTAATGTTGATTTAGTTATAGTTCTACTTTTCCAAGGCCTTCATAAATCAGCAGAGTAGTTTAAATAGAATGACTGAGTAGACTTCCATATGCAGATTCTATCGATTACAGACGAGGACGAGGTCAGAACGAGGAGAGGACGCTCGATATAGCATGCTGGGAAATCAAAGATGAGGAGGGAATAAAGAGGAAAAGAGAGGATTAAAGAGAGGAGAGGAGGAGTAAGAGGAGAGAGAGAAAAGAGGGTGAGAAAAGAGTGAAGAAAGATGGAGAAATGGAGTAAGGAGAGAAGGAGGAGAGAGAGAGAGAGGATGCACTGCAGAAGATCAGACAAAGAAAGATCATTAGAGCTGGCACTGCGGCAAACCTCCTGTCCTGCTCTCCCTCTCTCCTTTTCTCTCTCTCTCTCTCTCCCTCTCTCTCTCTCTCTCTCTCTCTCTCTCTCTCTCCCACCTTTTCTCTGGTTTCTCATCCTCATAGCTCCTCTTCTTCGCTCTCTGTCAGAAGCTCTGTTTCCATCCAACTGTCAAGCGGATTTTACACAAACCTTCTGAAATGTGACAAAAAATAAAATGTGAATTAGGTCCGTCTCCATCAGCAGGGTTGAAGCGAAAAAAAAAAAAAAAAAGTTTCCCTGAAGGTCAGAAAAAAAGTCAGTGTTGGGCGAGTTGGTGTTGTTCTTTGGTGTCTAAAGCCGTATTTTATGCTTTCTTTTTGGGAGACGAATGCACTTGGCAATATTCTAATGCAACAACTGACGGCCATAAACCCACGATGAACAGTTTCTACCTGGGAGGAACAGCAGGTGTGACGTTTCTGGAGGTCGTGGTGAACAGATATTTTACATTTCAGAACCTCCAAAGCCACTTTTCAACCGTTGCGATGACGCTGAACCATTCGTTATTTATTCTACAAAATGCATTTGATATGTATTGCGTCATTTTCTTCTTATTAACAAGAGTATTTTCCACCTAAAGTGAGCCTAAAAAAGTTTTCGCAATATTGGGGAAATTTTGTCAAATTTTTGCCATTTTCTTATTCACTAACATCATAATTTGCAAGAAAATCCTTGAATGGAAACCCAGCTATAGGTTTAGCTGTAGGTAGGTCGGTTGTCATGGCACTACCCCGGTCTATAAAACATGACAAAGGAATGGTTATAGCTTTGTTGCCAGTACTGCAGTACTCAACACAAACTCCAAACTATCTGAGAGGTAAATGTAGTGAAAACATGTCTTAGGGCTGGGCAACAAAATCAAATATCACAATATCAGTATTGTCTAATCAGTCATAACTAATGTGGATATGATGAGCAGGTAAAGCCAATCATTGTTCATTTTACTCAGCCAGAACAGGCTAATAAGTTCAGAAAATTATATCAGACCAGGAAGAAGTGACATTTAAGTTATTTGACAATATTCCGATAACCAAAATCCTCTCATATCTCATATCACGATATCGATATTTCATGATATACTGTATAGTCCAGCCCTAAAATGTCTAACAGTTTTCTTCCAAAATGAGATCGCCAACATTTGGAAAAAAAAAAGTTAAGGAAACCCTTTGTGTCTTAATGGAACAAAAAGTCTAGTGAAGTTTTATGTGTTGATCCGGCTCAGCTGCAGCCTGACTGTGCGTTCACACAGCAAGCAGCCATGTTAGCCAGCCGGCCAGGTGGGACGTAAAGCGATGCTGGTCTGTGATTGGCTAGTCCAAGTTCAGCTGCATTCAATGTTTCCACGGTGACAAACGAGAGGCTGCTGGCTGTGTGAACGCTCGGTAAGAAAGGCCTCAACAGCATAGATTTATATCACAGAGGGATGGACCGCTCTCTTCTAGCAATCAGCAATTGGAATTCGAACAAAATATTTTTCTAATATGCAAATTTGTTGTTTTTGATCTTTATGAAAAATGCCTTTTCTTGTGTAATTATGAATATTTACAACCTCCTGGGTTCTTCAAAATATCAATCAAAGTAAAATAGCCTGAGAAGGGAAAATAAAAATCATCTTTTGGTGTCAAAGGTCACCATTTAACACAGAGGGTTGCAAATAAGCAGCGGTTTGTTTTTGGGGGTCGCGACCTAAAGAGGTTGAGAATCACCCGGTGATTCAAAAGAGCAATTTAGTGGTTAGGCAGTTTTTTTAATCAGTGCATCGAATTTTCAGTTCTGAACAGGAGGAAATTCAGAGTCAGAAATCAAGTCGGCTCTCACGGGAGCTTCGTGACTCGTCTCTTCAGCTCTGTGAAGGTTCGGTGCCCAGTGGCCTGTAAGAGTCCAGTCAGTACCGTACGCACTGCTGCACGCCTGCATGCCTGATGTATCATGGGGATTCTCCAAAAATCAAATCAAATTTGATTTTTAAGTTGAATTTGATTCTGTTTTTTGGGGCGGGATTCTCCAATTGAGGCCTTTGATGATTCACAGCAAAGAAACTTGAAATTCTCAAATCAAACACATGTCAAGTACAATACAGTTACTGGGTTTTACACATTATGATGCAACAGCTTGAAATGAAACAGAAGACAGATGCAAACGGCAAAAACACAGATATTAACACATAAACATATCAAAGGCAAGACCAGAGACAAAGCAGCATTCAGCCGTTATCGCACAGGATACAGAAACCTGAAATCAAAACACAAATACAACATGTATCCTGAGACGGACTGTATCCAGATACAGAAATGTCTATATGTATGTTCATCTAAATGTATCTACATTAATCGGTATCAGATCCGCAGAATGTACTGTATGATTTTAAGCCTTCAGACTGAGAACCATAGAAGTCGGTTTTCTCACTAGCAGCTGCAGCACGACCTCAGTCCTCTGCTGCTGGGAGGGTTTGGGGTTCAGATGCCTTGCTCAAGGGCACAAAGAGGGCAGATGCTGATTCTCCCAGCCAGTTCCAGGATTTAAACCAGCAACCTGCAGGACACGAGCCTGCTTCTCTAGCCTCTTGGCTACCTGGGACTAGAAGAGTGCACTGCAAAAAATGACAAGTTGTCAGCAGTGATTTTATCTTGTTTGCAGAGTGCATCAAGTTTATTTCATGATGTTTTTAGTCAAATTATCTCACTGCACTGTCAGATAATCTTAAATATAGTAAATGTCCTGAAACAAGTTACATTATCCTGAAAAAAGTCAAATATGTTGAAACCGTTCACTAAAGAAATCCTAAAATAAGCTCGATAAGTCTGGATACAAGATAAAATAACTATACAACTGTCGGTCTTTAGGCTTCTCAAAAAAAAACACGACAACAGACTTATATAGTTTTTTGTCTGAAGGTTTAATTTTAAGACAAGTGGTGTGGGCTCCCAAAACCATTCAAGCGCAAAGATGTTTGTTAAATAAAGCTGTATTAGGCAACTTTGCTTTCTGGCAGCACCAAGTGGCAGTGGGAGACCACAGCTTGAATTTTTTGAAAGTTTTGAAGGACTTCATTACCCAGAAATCATGTAATATCGACCTCAGTAACTAAATTTTGTCTTTTCAGTGTTGTTGGGGGGGATGGAGGTCCAGCTTTTTCTGGACAGAGCGCTCACTCAGAATTTTATGAGACTGTTTTGGACTTAAGTTTCGATTCGTCACTTAACTGCCAAGATTTCCTGCCAATGGGGAAAATCTACTGCGTCTCAATTAGAGGAGATGGGACGCTCTTCTGTTACTGATAACGATGGGTGTATTTTCACACTTTTGCCTAGTGCAGCTTTAACTTCTGCTGTAATGGATCAAAGATGCTTTTGTATAATGCTTTTGGGAAACCACGATCAGCCACATTTGACTTAAAGGAAAAAACGTTGGTGTCAAGATTGTTTCTAAGTATATTTTCATCTGATTGTTTTTATCGCTTTTCGTTGAATGTTTCACGATCTCATTCTTCTCAGAGAGGTGTGCTTATCGTTGCCAACTGACAACCACGATCCTGATACGATTTATATTCTAGCTTTTTGGTTTAAAACAATAAGCTATGCACACGCCGTGTTAGAGAACAGGTTATGAGAAAAAAAAATCATAAGTCTTCCACAAACCAAACGATGAGGGAGGAAGGTGTTCATGGCTTCAGCTACACAGACAGAAATCCATTTTTACCCAATACTAAACATGAACAAAGAAATAGATGTGGGTCAGTCAGAATAAGAATCATTTTTTCTTGCCAAGTACATTATATGTACATGAGGTTTCAATAGCACTGATGCTGAAACGTTTTCACAACTTGGAAAATACAAACACTGTGGTTTTCTTCCTGTGTAGATCCAGCCTGAGCCGCTATGGCCGATTCAAGGTGCTGCAAGGAAAAATCTGAATATTTCTGCATGTTTCTGATATTTGGCCAGCAGCTGATCATAGCACAGTCCAGAGACAGAGGCTCTGGCACTAACCAACCAGCTGAATATGTAACTGAGGCTAGTATTTGTATTGAGGGTTATATGTTCATATCCAAAGGCCTGATGTTCGTTAACATACAGTTAGAGCACAATGCAGCGTTGCTTTCTGGGTATTCACATGCCGAATACACAGTTGTTTGCATTTTCATACAGACGAAGCTGTGTAACAGTGCTGTCCACTAAAAAAACAAAACATATCTGGAAATAAGTACATTTTTCAGAAATGATGAATGCTTATTTTCTCACTGATGCCCATGTATTTTTTTTTATTGTACAACTGGGGTTTCAACAGGTTTCAAAGACCCTAAGGTTCATGAATATCTCTCAACACATAAAAGACAGAAAGAAAACGGATTCAAGAAAGAAAAAGACAAAATACCAAAACTGCAGTTGCGTGGATTTTACCCAACAACACTGATAAACTACCTGACTGTCCTCAGCACTCTGAAACTGCAATATGTCGTCAGTGATTTACCAACATCAGGATGAAAACACTGTTTTTTACTGCGGCAGACATGGCAACCTGAATCAATGTTACTGAAACAATGTAGCAACTGAAGTCTCTGTCCTTTGTCAGTTTGAAACTGAGACTTTTGTGCTTCTGAGATATTTGAGAGTATCTTTAGTGAATGTTTTCTGTTCTTATAAAACATTTTTTTTTTACCTTTGGGGTGATGTGATTGACTTATTCAATCTGTTTTATGCCATTTTGGTTTGATTCATTGATTGTACACTATGATTTTGAATGAGAAGCATATGTTTAAAAAAAGAACACATTCTACTTGTAGCAGTTGTTCTTTTTGAAGGCCTTTGATTTGTTTCCAAAGTGCTGTTGATACCAGGTTTCTCAACTTCATCCTAGTGCTAAAGATAGATTGTTGTTCTGTTCTAAAGGCAGTGATACCTGGGGCAACTTTTAAGGCAACAGTGATGGGCAACATTGCCCAAGGAGCCGCCTCAGCAGTGTCGCTTTAATCAAATAGGAACATTTTGTTGCCTGGAAGCTTTTGAATAGTGTCTCACTTTTCTGCGTGTTGTTGGGAGCGTTGCCTGTCTGCATTGTGCAAAAAAAATTGCCGAGTGTGTCAGCACCCTAAAGCCAATGGACAAACACAGAGCTAGAGCTGAAGTTAGAGGTGTCATTGACGCTGGCAAGGACTGGACCTGGCTTGCTTGGCTAAACGGGCGCATTATCCTGTCCAAATACAGTCTGAAATTGTGTGAAACAAAATGTATTAGAATTTCGTTCGCTCCTTGTTTCTTGTTCCTGGAAGCTTGTTTCTTGTTCTTGTTTCTTGGACACTCAGACAGAGCTGTTCTGTCGCTGCAGAGGACAAACGGCCTTTTGTTCTATCAGACTCTAGTCTGACGTGGCAAAAGACAAACACAGATCTAATGTGATGTACGTACGCATCGGACCCCCGACCACTGCTACAGTATTCTGCCTGCGGTGTGCTTTGATGGAACAGAGCTCACTGTAACGGAGCGGACTGAGGAAAGCTCTGACTGATGGATTTAGTACTGGAAATCATGGAAGCATCACATTACAGAGCCTGAAGAACTGGCCTCCTTACACACACACACACACACACACACACACACACACACACACAAACAGATACACAGAACCACTACTGACTTGGCCTCGAGAAATCCAGGCCAGGTTTTTGGACTTATCCCTTGAAGAATCCAGTCTGTTTTTGTTTTTGTTTTTTGTTTTTTTTGTTTTTAAACTGAGCCTTGTGGATCCGTCCCAGGTTTTGTATGTGAGGATGACGGTGTGGTTTTGTATTCTGGAGACTTTAGTGGGAGGACATGTGACCCTCTGTGTTATTCTGACTCTCCTGCTGTTACAGTGTCTGGTCTGACAGCAGCTGTTTTTATCAACTGTAGCAGCATGTGTTCTTATAATAAATGATCTATGTTTTTAACTGAGCCTCCTGCTGTTCACATGGACGAGGGGAGAGAAGACTGAATGATTGATTGGTTGACTGGTTGATTGGTTGGTAGGTGACTTGTTGACTGAGTGGTTGGTTGATTGATTCATTGTTTGGCTGGTTGATTAATTGGTTGGTTGGTTGGCAGAGGTTGGTTGGTTGGTTGGTTGATTAACTGGTTGGCTGGTTGATCGGACGGTTGGTTGCATGATTGATTAACTGGTTGGCTGATTGGTTAGTTGGTTGATTAACTGGTTGGCTGATTGGTTGGATGATTGATTAACTGGTTGGCTGGTTGATTGATTAACTGGTTGATTGGATGATTGGTTGGTTGGTTGATTAACTGGTTGGCTGATTGGTTGGATGATTGATTAACTGGTTGGCTGGTTGATTGGTTGGTTGGTTGATTAACTGGTTGGCTGATTGGTTAGATGATTGATTAACTGGTTGGCTGTTTGATTAATTGGTTGGCTGGTTGGTTGATTGGATGATTGATTAACTGGTTGGCTGATTGTTGGTTGATTGATTAACTGGTTGGCTGATTGGTTGGTTGGTTGATTAACTGGTTGGCTGATTGTTGGTTGATTGATTAACTGGTTGGCTGGTTGGTTGATTGGTTGATTGATTAATTGGTTGGCTGGTTGGTTGGTTGGTTGATTACGTAACTGGTTGGTTGATTGTTGGTTGATTGATTAACTGGTTGGCTGATTGGTTGGATGATTAACTGACTGATTGATGATTGATTTTTACTCTTCTTCTCTGGGGAAATTCATCCTATCAAACAACACGACCTACTAAAGAAAGACTGTCCACCGCTCTGCACAACCAGCAGCAACATGAAGCAGCGTCCAGCCTCGAGACGAGAAGAGAAAGAGGAAGATGAGGTTAGAGATGCGGGTTTCCTTGTGATCCGAAGGTTCAGTCTGAATGAGGAACTCTCTCTCTCTCTCTCTCTCTCTCTCTCTCTCTCTCTCTCTCTCTCTCTCTCTCTCTCTCCCTCCCTGCTGTGTCTGAGAGCTGCTCAGTGGCCCACAGTGGAAGCTCCCAGGTGGGAATGTGTGGAACTGTGTGAATTTAAATGAGGGTGTTGCTGAAATAAGAACATGTGTACTCAGCAAACCTTTAGGTGACTGAAGCTTGAAAAGATGAGAAAGACTGACAGAACACACAGGAAACCCTACTGAGTATGAATATGATTTGAATAATATTACTCCTCTTTAGATAACAGTCCTGTATACAGTCACACTGTAGACCAACGCTCGGCTTCTGATATAATAATCTACTTACATACCGCTGCAGATGTGAGTGTGTGTGTGTGTGTGTGTGTGTGTGTGTGTGTGTGTGTGTGTTAGACAAGCACATGGACACAGGCAGCAGATTTATAATAAATAATCCTTCATTTCTCATCTCTGCAGCAGCTTAGGGATTGAAGGCAGGGAAGGCTCACCTCACTGTGTGTGTGTGTGTGTGTGTGTGTGTGTGTGTGTGTGCATGTGTGTGTGTGTGCATGTGTGTGTGTGTGCATGTGTGTGTGTCAGCAGCTTATGATTATGTGGGGTTCACATGTATATATGCGTGTGTGCGAGAAAAGAGAATCAGTGGCTTCTGATGATGCAGGGTAACTTCCTTCTGTAGTGTGTGTGTGTGTGTGTGTGTGTCATCAGCTTATGATGTAGGGTTTATGTGTGTGTGAGTGTGAGAGAGAGAGGGAGGGAGAGTCAGCAGCTTATGATGATGCAGGGTAACTTCCTTTTGTAATGTGTGTGTGTGTGTGTGTGTGTGTGTGTGTGTGTCATCAGCTTATGATGATGTAGGGTTTGTGTGTGTGTGTGTGTGAGAGAGAGAGAAAAGACAGAATCAGTAGCTTCTGATGATGCAGGGTAACTTCCTTCTGTAGTGTGTGTGTGTGTGTGTCATCAGCTTATGATGATGTAGGGTTTATGTGTGTGTGTGTGTGTGTGTGTGTGTGTGTGTGAGAGAGAGAGAGAGAGAGCGAGAGAGAAAGGGAGGGAGAGTCAGCAGGTTATGATGATGCAGGGTAACTTCCTTCTGTAGTGTGTGTGTGTGTGTGTGTGTGTGTGTGTGTGAGTGTGTGAACGAGCAGAGATGATTGTCACCTCCCTCTCTGCTGTGAGGAACAGGCTGTTGTCAGTGAGGAGAGAAGCCAACAGAAGGATGAATATCAGAATAAAACGTGTGAGGTGGACACACTGCAGGAGAAGAAATGTCATTTAGTCTTGTGTTCAGTTTTTTAAAATTGGATTTGTCCTTAAAGGGGCATTAAGTCAGATTTCTCCTGTCCCAAAATGACAGCATAGGGACTGAGGATGAGCCAACAGATTCATCCAATTCTGTTAATTTAGTTTTCCTGACACACAGGAGAGAACTGATGGAGGCAGAATGTGACTTTGGTGAAAGAGAAAAGTTATCTGAGTGTGTAAGAAAACATTTTAAAAAATTCAACCCTGTCAAACTGTGAAACTCGGTATTTAATCTGAAACAGAGTTCAGAAGAAAGCCTGGAGGAGGAAAAAAAAAAAATAGAAGGATAAACTTCTACAGGAAAGCTTCAGCAGTATTGCTCTGCAGTGGCTTTAATACAGTGAACTAGTCTGTGTATTAACTTACTGAAAGATAGTGTACGCATTTGGAGGATGAAATCGAACTTCCTGGGTCAAAGGTCAAACAGAAAACAGTTACAATCAGCAATAATACTATAAAATGGCCTTAATCCAGCGTATTAAAATGTGGAGTATTGTCTGTATCTGGATGGGAAGGATATGCGGCAACTTATTACTTTACTCCAGTGTATTAACCTGTGTATTATTAGCCTATGGAAAGGTTAAAAGCACATTACATTTACACACTTTGTACTTCAATTGTGCTGTTGCATGCAACTACCACTGCACACATATTGGTAGTTCAAGTTCAAGTTTTATTTGCCATAAGTACAAGTACAGAGTACAAAGAAATTCTTACTTGCTGTGCTCCAGCTTGATGTCTTAAAAAAAGTAGAAGTATAAATAGTATATATTTAGGTAAGGCAGAAAAAGCACAATAATAATAAAATGATCTCTATAAAATGTCTAAAATGTAAAAGAAAAGTATGTATGTAAAAGAATATGACAGATAGAAGTGTTGTGTAGTGCAATAGCTGTTCATATAGTTCATAGTTTATCCAGCTTTTGATTTCCCACTGCATCACTGCTCACCACACAGGCCACTGGTGCCATCTAGCTCACAGAAACACAATGACCAAAAAAACACATTTGTTTTCTCCACAGAACTTGAATTAACCGAACGGGCGTGACGATTCAAATCAGTCCCCGGGGGGTCGGGGCGGTGTCGGTTTTCATGCTGGACCAGCTTCATATGAAACCACCTGCTGAGGCCAGAGGTTCTGCAGCAGCAGGGGTGACAGCAGCTGAGTTCAGGTTAACTCTGCAGACGGTCACTTTCAGTTTTAACAGTTGGCTGTAAGCAACAGAGAGCCTGACCCACAGATTCAAACGTTCACAATACTTTTATTCTGCTTTTATTCAGAATTAACTCAAGATAGACTTTACGTTCATATTGCAGAGACCCTTAAAATGACATAATCACCA
Organism: Centroberyx affinis; assembly: GCF_046629955.1. Classification (NCBI taxonomy): domain Eukaryota; kingdom Metazoa; phylum Chordata; class Actinopteri; order Beryciformes; family Berycidae; genus Centroberyx; species Centroberyx affinis. The sequence goes on from NW_027281954.1 coordinate 40,863, forward strand.
TTTCATGCTGTACAAGCCAAATTACTATTACATTACATTATGTCATTGGTAACACTTTACAATAAGGGTACATTAATTAATGGTTAGTTAATGCTTAATTAACAGTTAACTAATGTGTCTGGTAATCATTTACTAATGGTGTTCATGTTAACTAAGGTATTAATTTCTACATTATTTAATAGTCATCTTTATAAACTATTAAATAATGTATAAATGAATACCTTAGTTAACATGAGCACCATTAGTAAATTACACATTAGTTAACTGTTAATTGAGGGTTAGTTAATGCTTATTAAGCATTAACTGCATTAATGGGAAGGATATGTGGCAACATATTACTTTACTTAAGTGTATTAACCTGTGTATTAGCCTATGGAAAGGTTAAAAACACATTACATTTACACACTTTGTACATCAATTGTGCTGTTTCATGCTTGTGAGCATTAACTAACCCTTATTAAACATTAACTAACCCTTAACTTAGTGACCCTTATTGTAAAGTGTTACCATGTCACGCTTTTATCCAGAGCGACTTACAATAAGTGCATTTTATCAACAGTAGTCAAACTAACTGTATATCAGTCTTCATCAGCTAAGTCTTCAATAGGAATAAGTAGCATTTGTAGAATCAGAGAGGTTTTTTTACTGTATATATTAAGAGTAGGGGAAAAAGATTGTTATTGTTATATGATAGATAGGTTAATTCAAGTGGGGTCCAATGTACTGTATGTGTGTTTACTATGGAAAGCAGTGTAATGCCATTCTATCCAAGTCAAGTTCTGTGTTTTTTCTCTTTTTAACCCTGGAGGACAGGCTGCAGGCAGAGTGTGTTGAGACGCAGCCGGTGTGTTCTGTGATGAGTGTGATGAGCAGAACATCTGAGGAGCAGCGAAGCACGTGAGGAGACTCACAAACCCGTCTGAGATCCAGCCAACAAGGTCCCGCTGCAGCAAAACACAAACAAAACACACACTGATGGGAACTTTAGAGATGTAAGCCCGACTGCATCATCGTGCACAGAGAGAGAGACAGAAATACACAGATGAGTTCAGTTTTACATGTACAGCCATACAGACTCCCTCCAAGTAACTGTCCACTGTGTTCCATCCACTGATATACAGAGCAGATGCAGCTGTTGTTTGTTCTTGAGCCTGAAGCCTGTTTTTGTCACTATACTTCCATGTTCCTGCAGCTGTTCTCTGGTCAGTTGTTGGTATTTTTGGGGGATGTGATTTCCAAGAGCCTGCAGTCAGCTGCACCAGTCCCAGCAAAGTTGTCAATCATGGAAAAGGTGGCTTGTTTCCAAGATAGTGAAAACCAGTGAATTTAAGTTGTCCTGAAATTGTTAGTTTCTGCTTTGTTGAACCGTAATTTACTCTGCTTTTATTGCTGCCCATGTCTGTGTTCTACTTTTACTGTAATTGATATGACTTACTACATGATTATTGTTTTAAACTTGTCTTTGATTTAGGCTGCCAACTTCACACCTGGCCAGGGACTACAGATGAAAACTATTCTGGCATATTTACAGTACTGTTTATTAATATGCACTGTCCCTGAGAAATAAACTGAATAAATAAGGATGGTTTGATGAGAAGGAAACAAAAGCCCGGTTCACACAGGACTAGTATTATGTTAGTGGGGACTTCGTGTAATCAGTGATTTAACCCCCAGCCTGCGTTTCATGAAACAAATTTGCACGAGATTCTGAAATCACCGCTGCCCCGGACCCATGTTTGTACCGAAAATTCATTCAAAACGCTTCCTCTGTAGAGTCTGCTACTGCTTACATTTTTCATGACAGGAGATAAAGATCAAAATGGCGTCTAGAAGAAGCAGAAGAGAAACAAGTGAAAGAAAATTACCGATGCAGGAAGGTCATTTCACTTTTCAATGTTTTCAATGCAGCTTCACCTTTTTTTCTTTAAGGATTTTTCTTGAAACACTGTTGAAAAGAGGCAGATCACTCCACTCGGATCAAGGCGACTCAGTATTCAGTGTCTGTAGCAGGTTTAACTAGACATTAAACGGTGAAATATGAGTCATTTCAACTTGATCAAGCAGAAGGGGAAGAAATCACGCACCAAAAACTTAATTGTGTCTGAAATGACCAAGGAAACCTCAAAGTACGGGAGGTAATTTGCACTGGAATTTTTACTTTGCAAATGACAGACATGGCAAAGTTTGCACAGGATTAAAATCACTGGCGATCTCCGCAATTATTACAAACCGCAGGACGTCTCCAGTTAATAATATTCTCCTGCGAATGGGACTTCAGAAAGCCTAGTGAGATGCAGCCCATGGAGGAAGGACATAAGGAAACGGGTGAAGCCTGTTGAGATCCGGCCCGGTGTCTTGCTGCAGTGCAGAGCGATGTACAGAATACCAAGAGGGCCGAGTCCTGTAGCACTGAGGGTTTCTGAGGAGAGCTGAGGTAAACCATCTGTCTCTTCTTTCACACACACACACACACACACACACCTACAAAAACGTCTTAAGATGCGGGACCTGCTTCACAGAGATGCGACGAGGAACCCAAACAAGGCGGAAACACAGCGAGGGAAAAACAGAAGAAATGCAGTTTATCTCCCATTTGAGATGAACAGATAAAAACAGTTATATTCTATTAAGCATGAATGGAAATACAGCAGTCTCCCTTTAGAAACAAACAGAAAAAAACAACTTTCTCCCATTCAAATGCACAAATGGGAAAAACAGCTACATCCCATTAGAGCTGAAGAGAAAAAAACATCTGAAAATGAATGGGACAAACAGGTATTTCCCGAGAAAGAAACGGCAATGTCGTTGCAGGTTTCAAGAGTCAAACTCATTTGCCAGCTGAAAAAAAAACATACATTGGACCTATAGTCAAAGATTGGTCATTGTTTTTCCACATGGGGTGTGAAATGTGCCAGTAGTTACAGGACTGCACCGACTTGTTGGGAGTTTTGCCCAGTGATCACCCTACCTAATCTGAGGAGAGGATTGGCACCAAAATCATCTCTCTGTCTCTAGTAGCGCTGTCTGGAGCGCATGCTAACGCTTTAGCATACAGTGTGTTAAGTAATAGTAGGCGACTAGCATTATCCTAAAAGTGAGAAAATGAGAACCGGTACCATCTCTAAGACTGGATGATTAGTTAATTTTAAGGACGTGTTTAAAACCTGCCAGGCTTGTTTAGGGGATTAGTAAAATAGACAGAAAATTTGATTTAAAAAAAAAAAAAATACACTTTCAACAGCAGAAGACCTGGCAGCCCCTCTCTTCCCGCATAACTTGTTTTGTTGGTACAGCAAGTGAGCAAAGTTAGCTAGTTTTTGTATTATTGATATGTAATGGACTTCACTAATAATGAAGATTGAGACTGTTTTCACAATTTATGAATCTACAGGGCATTAAACAAAAACTAGTGCTAACTTTGGATTACTAAACGGTTTATCTTCATACTTTGGATCATGCTAATAGCCTACTATTACTTAACATGCTGTATGCTAAAGTGTTAGCAGACAGAGCTTTCTACCAGAGACAGAGAGATGACTTTGGTGCCAATCCTCTCATCACATACTGGGTAAGGAGACCAATGGGCCAAACTCCCAAAAAGTCAGTGTAGCCCTTTAAACCGTGTGTGTGTGTGTGTGTGTGTGTCTGTATGAGAGTATACTGTATCCTGTATCTCATAAACCAGTGAGTGAAAGTGCACAATAAATAACAGGCGAGCTAGACATGTTAAAATGACATGGTGATGATCTCATTAAACCAGAAGAAGCCACATGTAAAAACAAGTCTTTTATTTACAGACAGTGTGTGTTCAGTCCATTCCCACATGTACACCAGTTTTTCCTTCTCATAACAAAGTACAGAGGAGGGTTTCATTCCAAAATGCAAAAAAAATATTTATATCCACTTTTTATTCACTGCTCAATATTTGGAAAACACAGGTGATTACATCATTTTAAAGGACACTATTTTGCAAATAAAGTGCCCAAGAGAGCAAATAACTTCAATAATACTCAAGAGTGAGTTTTACTTTTTATGCCAATGATGATGGTCAGAGAGAAGGTGTAGGTGTCACATGTTGTTTTTCCCCAATGTTGGTTATCTCACTTTAAAATGCATGATAAACTTTCTCCTTCATTTTCCAATAGATGAGTACATTTGAAAAGTTGTATTACACTATTTGTGAAAGAAAGTGACACCTACTCTTTAAAAATGACTGACAGCACAAAATCAAAACAAATCATGGTACTTTTTAAAAAATACTATGAAACTCAAGTCCTTGGTTGACAAAATCATAAGTTCTAAAGATTGGATCGGCTATATTTCTAACTTCATGTAAACTGTATATCTACGGTTTATGGTGTGTTGGAAATGAACTCTGCATTTATCATACATGGAAAGAATGGATTAAAAAATAATTTCTGCTCCCCATGTTAATTTCCTAGACTATACAACCTTTATTTCCAGTGATTAAAAAAAAAAAACTTGAAGAGAAATACTTTCCCCCTGTACATTGTGTGCTTTAAAATGTGAACTTTATCATGTTTGGCACAGTGGATCATTTAAAAAAATACATTTACAGGGCAACGATACAGGAGCAGTGCTGAAACTGGTCGGACCCCGAGAAAATAAAGGGATTGTGAAAAGTAAAAAAAAAAAAAAAAAGATAAACTAAACTCTCCTCGTGTTTTCTTACCCAAATATTTCATAATGTACCTGTTAGTATGTTTCCCAAAATGCCCAGATGTTGATTTCTTGAAGATTTGGAAGAGTTACATCGGGCTTTTTCAACAGTTGCACTTTTTAAGTTGCACAATTTAAGTTGCTCCTGATGAGAGCTAAATCCCCAAACTGTGCATATAAAAAAACAACAGCTAATTCTGTCAAATAAATCAGGGTGCTGCCAGTTGTTTCGCCTCTGTATCACGGCCAAAAGAGTTCTCAAGTCGTTTTTCTCATCAGCAGCACTTTAACTTCAAGTTTACATTGTACACGGTTTAAAAAAAAAAAAAAAAAAGGTTTAAAATCCGTCCCTTCATAGATTCACGATCCTGAAAGAAACCCTGAAAGTAAAACACAATACTTATGTACAAATAGAAACTGTAAACATCCAGGTGCTGAAGCCAGAAGAGCAAAACTCCTCTGCCAACAATTGGGTTTCTGTCTATGCCAAAGGGTAAAATAAGGAATCAAATGAAACTTTAGCATTGGTTTTACACACAGGTGATCTTCATGAATCTGTATCTGCATGAATAAAAACTGCCGTATTATTCCAGGCCGTTTTTAGGAGTTTTTTAGGGCAGCACAAATATGGGTTAAAAGATAATCCTGATTGCTTTGCTTGATATTGTGATCGCAGTTATTAATCACAATTATTTGCCTTGATTTGACAAACAAAATTATTTTACTGTATTTTTGGTGTCTTATGTCAACGTCTTGACTGATTCAACAACACTGCGCATTCTGGATGAAATTCTATGTTTCAATATGCTAATATTGTACAGTTCTTAATAGTGGGAAAATCGCAATATACAACTAGAAGGGCACTCGGAGAGCACAGACCTCCGCCAAGGTTTGTGCTATTATTGCTTGTTTGTGAGTCGGATCCGGATCCGCTCCAAAATTTAATGGGTTCTTCCTTGGCCCATACTACACCCTTCCATGAAGTTTAATGAAAATCAGGCCAGTAGTTTTTCCATAATCCTGCTAACAGACAAACAAACGGCACCGAAAACATAACCTCCTTGGCGGAGGTAAATATCCTTAATTCATTCTGCAGAACAATCTGAACATAAAACCAAGAACCACCTGTTAACTAATACAATTCTGAGAAGCCTGTAGGTTTCCAACATGTTTTTAAGATTGTTCAGTAAAGTTAAAGCTGCACTAAGCGATTTTCCGACCACCAGAGGGCGACAGCAGCCGCAACACGTTTGTAAATAAAGCACAGCAAAACCACTGGGCTACAGAGGCCTACCAAGGACAACCCCTGCATAAAGGCTAATGGCTAAAATAACCGTACCTACAGAGAAATGTCACCGGTTACCAGTCTCACTTTGACAGATCTTTCTATTGCTGAAAGTCACATGTACCATAATGACAAGTGAAGAGGTAGGTAGCAAGTTTACTAGTTAAACAAGTTTACTAGTTTAACAAGTTTACTCGCTCGCTTCATCGATTCCCCCATTACGAGAAAGGAGAAGACAAGCGTGTGTGGCTATTAGTTTATATCATTATCTCTCAAGGAAAATCTCCACATCGCACACATTAGTTTCAGGACTGGTTACAGGGTCTGAAATCGCTTATTGCAGGTTTAACTAACACACTCCTGCTTCCTGAAGAACTGGCTTGGTCGCTGATAGCTGCCCCGCAGTTTAATAGCTGGAACAAGTCAGCGATCACTCCAAAAAAAAAAGGTGATAAACCAGAGCAGAGGTCCTAGCAAACATTTCCCTAGTGTTTCATATGATTTAAGAACGTAAGCAGTGCTTTTCCGAAGTATTGCAGTGTGTGATATCTGTCTTTAGAGGAGCTGAGCTGCTGAATGTTTACAAGTGGACACAGCGCCATGTTGGAAGAGTGACAATGGGAGGAAAGAGTGTGACGTTATCGCACTTTCCTCCCTGACTCCCTGACACAAAGGTAATGAATAACTTCTGTGTTTTGGTATGGGCTTCAAATTATAATGTAAAACCGGGAAAAGATCAGGCAAGAAGATGTGACGGTGTTACAATCTTCATTTTGTTGTCACTCCTCCAACATGGCGGCGTGTCCACACATAAGCATTGGTAACTTTGCATGATAGGCCTCTATTGATCAATAAAATTAAAAATCAAAGTCTCAAAAGTCTCAACTGCAATTTCAAAATAAAAAGTGGCTGCAACTAGACAATCCCCGGCCTTTAATTTAAGCTAGATGTCAGAGAAAACTATTTCAACATATTGAAACTGACCCAATCCTAAACATTAGTATTCTCCCTCTTTGCTCTTTCTTTATTAGATAAAAGGATAAAAGGCCTATATCACAACTGCAACATTCAGAAAGGAAAAAAACTAATTACAGTAAGATTTTTTATTCTGTCATGTAGCTCTGAGATAAACATGACAACGCCGCAGCAGTTTGTTGTAAATGTGTGTGTTAGCTAGCGCTCGCTCTGGGATGGTGGACTTGTTAAAATCTACGGGTCGCGACCTAAAAGTTGAGAGTCCAGCGAGACTCATAAACATAAAGTTAGTGAACTAACTTTAATGAAGGGAACTAACTTTAATGAAGGGAACTAACTTTAATGAAGGCTGGTTCCCTGCTGAGTAAACTTAGCAGCCAAAATATACCAGCGTCTAACTGGAGGCTGGTGGAAATTTCCCAGTCTGACTTTTATCCTCTTTCTAGTAGGCCAGACAGTCTCTGCATGTGTGCGTGTGTGTGTGTGTGTATGTGTGTGTGTGTGTGTGTGTGTGTGTGTGAACGTATGTGTGAGGATGTGTTTGAATATGTATGACAGTAAGACAGAAGCACTCTTTGTATGTGTGTGTGTCTGTGTGTGTGTGTGTGTGTGTGTGTGTGTGTGTGTGTGTGTGTGTTACTGCTGTCATTAAACATCTTGATCGCCCCCCTGTACTGCGTTCCTAGCGCTGGCCGTCACACCGTGAGACCTCTGCTGATTGGCTGTCCCGTGTTGCCGTGACGACCCCAGGTCAGCGGCGGAGGCGGAAGCGAGCGAGGAGAGGCAGGTGGTCGGACGAGTGATGCTGATTGGGCAGACTGTTGACCTCCTCCAGCTCTGACTGGCCGACCAGCGAGAGCTTGCCCAGCAGCTGGAGGCCCCGCCCACCAGGAAGTGACGAAGAGGAAGAGTTGGAGTCTTTCAGGAAGGAAGAGAGAAATGGGAAAAGGAGAAAAAGATGGTAGAGAGAATGAAGAGGAGGAAAATAAAACAAAAAGAAAACAGACAGAAGAGGAGAAGAAAGTGAAGGAATGAAGGAGAGTTAATCAAAATTCAAGTTCAAGTATGTGTGTGTGTGTGTGTGTGTGTGTGTGTGTGTGTGTGTGTGTGTGTGTGTACCAGGTGTGTACAGGATGTAGTCCACCGTCATGGCAGTGCGGGAGTGACAGGTGGTGATCTCAGGTCTCCCATCATGCATCAGGAGGTGCTGGTACGACGACTGCAGCTTCACACTGTGCTCGATCCTCGCACTGCAGAGACACACACACACACACACACATGGTTAGTGTGGTTAGTGTGTGTGTGTGTGTGTGTGTGTTGGTACAGACAGTCACTAGTATTTCTTCTTCAGAAAAGCTGAATGGAAACGGCAAAATTCTATAAAATATCACAAAATATTGTCGTAAAAGAAATAAATGCAATAAATAGCGATGGAATCAGATTTGTTGAATAAATAAGAATGGAGGCTTGGTTCAGTCTCATTGCACCACAATGGAAAAGTGGCTTTGGACACTTAGAAATGTTGTATCTGTTATACCTGACCATTAGTTGGTCATATGTGTTGTTTCTAACATGTATAAGTCTCCAGTGTGGTTTCCAAGCTCCATATTTCCAAGTGCATTTCTTGGTTTTCATCTTCACACAGTAGAACACAGTGGAATATGGCCAGTAGTAGCAAACACTAAAGAACAACAACAACTTTCCTGGTACTCCACTTTTCCCTTGGATGTGTTTTTTGACGTTCAGGAAGTCTGTTTATTCACTCCAACGCAGCTAATTCACATTTTATTTTTTTCACGACATTTCAAAACTGCTTAAAATTCACTCTCTCTCTAAAGCGAAACATTGCTTTGGAGAAGTGTGGTGTTGTTGTGTCTGCAGTCAGCTCTCCTGAATATATCAGGCTACAAAGTCAGAACAGTTTCTATTTGAAGGCCGGCTGAGAGAGAGAGAGGGATGGAAGTAAGAGGAGAAAGAGAGAGGCAGAGAGAGAGAGAGAGAGAGCGAGTGAGAGAGAAATGTTACCTGTTAAAAGCAGCGACAGCCTTGGCAGTGAGGTCTCCTACTGTTAGATTAGAGATGGCTCCCTCCACTCCTGACCAGACAGACAGACAACTCAGTGATTAACAGGCTAGACATTCAGCTGACCAACTAAAAAATATAAGCTAAACTATCCCCAACCAAACTAAAATAAAATCTAACAAAGCTAAATTAAGCCACACCTAAACTAGGCTCAAACTAAACTATAGTACTAGAAAAAACCTGTGCTAAACTAAATCTAAATTAAATTAAACTGTGTCTACACAACACAGTCAGAATAATATAAACTAAACTAGGCCTAAACTAGTACTAAACTACTAAAATAAACTTGGCCTGACCCAAACGAGGCTTGAGCTAAACTAAACCACACAAGGCCTAAACTACATAAATTAGTCCTAAGCCTAAAATAAGTTCTAAGCCTGAAACAAGTCCTAAGCCTAAACTTAACTAAACTTAACTAGACTAAACTTACAATGAACTAGGCTTACATTTTACCAGGCCTAAACTAAACATTACTAGACTCTAACTGAACTACACCAGGCTAAGTTGTACTGTACCTTTAGGACTTGTGGTGGATGTTTCAGTATGTGGTGGTTTATTCCCAGACTCTCGGACTAGACTAAACTAAACTAGACTAGACTAGACTAGACTAGACTAAACTAACCCATCTGCACTCTACCTGTAGGACTGGTGGTGGATGTGTCAGTGTCGTTCTCATACTGACAGCGCTGGTTGATTCCCAGACTGCTGGACCAGATCGGAGCCGTGAGGAGACGCTGACCTCTGGGACTGTTCTCCTGACCCGACACCTGCACACACACACACACACACACACACACACACACACACACACACACAGTGAGTAGGCAAACACAGACACAGAATGCACAAACACACACAAAAACTACATCCATCTAGTAGGTTGATGAAACTTGCGAGTGTATATGGTGTGTGTGTGTGTGTGTGTGTGTGTGTGTGTGTGTGTGAGAGTGTGTGTGTGTGTGTGTGTGTGTGTGTGTGTGTGTGTGTGTGCCTCACCTTGCTTATCGGTAGCCCCTGGTACTGCAGGCAGCCTGTGGTCAGGAAGCTGTACAGCGGGCTCCAGGGGGTGGAGTTAAAATCCCCGCACACCACCACGGGATTGGTCGACCCGTCCGGGAGGCGGGACAGCCGCCTTATCTCGGCCAATAGGATGGCCAGCTGGGCCAGTTTGATGTCGCCGCGGCGGGGGTTGTAGAGGAGGTGGGTGTTGGCGACGCAGATGCAGGCGGAGGGATCCGATTGGCCGACGGCGTCGTTGGGCCGCAGCAGCAGGACCAATCCCACGTTGTCGCGGTCTAGGAGGGCGTCGCCCGGCCGGAAAAACTCGACGGGATTGGAGGAGACGAGGGAGAGGCGGGACGTTTTGAAGATGACAGCACAGCCGTCTGGTTTCCTCCCCGTTCGCTTCTTATACTCACACTGGTAGCCTGGCACACACACACACACACACACACACACACACACACACAAATAGAGACAGAGACATGCACACACACAGACAGTTACAGACATACACACACACACACAAATAAAGAGATAAAAACAGACACAGGAGAGAGACACACAGAGACACACACATGCACATTATGCACACACAGAGGAAGTTAATTATTTCACAATAAGAGCGCAATTTACAATTTTTTGCAAAAGGTTAGAGACATGGTAATAAATGTTATATATTTGGCTGTATCTATTTTCATATTTCACATATTTTTCATATTCACCATGTAATGAGTCCCAGTTTGAAAAAAAAAACTACTGAAATAGTAAAAGCAGCTTTAGAGAGACTGTGGCACCTCCAGCTGTCAGTATCATAGAACTACAACAGATAAAGACACAAAAAACGAAAGAGGGTGAGACAGAATCTCTCTCTCTCTCTCTCTCTCTCTCTCTCTCTCACACACACACACACACACACACACACACACACACACACACCCCTACACCTTACCTAGCGCCTGTAGAGCAGGTTTCATCTGGGTTTCATAGTGGTCCTCCTGTACTTCCTGAAGAGACAGGATCTAGACAGAGAGAGTTTCAGTTGAGGATTAAAGTGTCTTGCTTAAGGGCCTCGACCATAACTGCTGCTATATATCATTGTTATAATATTCCACATTTTCATAAAACACAAATCACACATTGTCTTTATGGCTCAGTAAATTCTGCTGCTATTGCCATTTCTACTTAAGATGTCAGAGTGTGTTCTTTTATTTATATTCTGTTCTTCTTTGCTGTATCCTATTACTTGCTGCTGCACTGGCCCAATTTCTCCACACTGATCATTAAAGTTTAATCTAATGTAATCTAATGTAACCAACTGTAATTTAATCTACTCGGCTCTGTAATTTAACTAATCGGCTCACGTCGGCGTTGTAGTGCTGGATCTCGGCCAGCAGGTTGGGCAGCCGGTGCTCCCACGGCAGGACGGCGGGGTGGCAGTGGCGGTACAGGTAGACGTTGTCACGCAGCAGGTCCTGGGACAGGATGTTGTAGGACATCACAGAGAAGTCGAACGCGGCGTCGCACCCCGGTGGCTGGAGGCCGGTACTGCAGCCTGGAGAGACCTCCCAGTGTCTCTGAAGACCTGAGGGGGAGGAGGAGGGGAAACATGGAGGAAGGAGAGTTGGAAATTTGACCGTGGACAGACCCAAACCCAGGACACTCTCTGTCCAAACCAGAGCTGAGCTTGAGGGGTGAGAGCTTTCTGTGAACCCAAACATGACTGAAGAACTGCTAATAATTATCTCATAGGGCTGGGCGATATGGTTGAAATCAATATCATGATAATCATAAGGATTTTTCTCAATATCAATATATATCACGATGTGGTTAATGTATGCAAAATCACGTTAAATAATCAAATTTATGTTCATCTCATTGAACCGCATGGTAATGTTTGGTGTGATGTCAAACAAAACAGAAATATTCAAATAATATTCCTACCATACCTCATTTTATCAGAGTTTTTAAGTAAAATTTGCTTGTCATCAACAATTCAGACAGCAGAAATGTGTGTCACGATATCAAAATATCTTCATATCATCACAATATGATTCCACTGAAAGACCATAAACAATAATATTGAATTATCGCCCAGCCCTTTTATCTCATTATAAACTGATAACAATATGCATTTTGCAGCTACAGCGACAACATCTTTATCTATGTTTATAGGAGCAAGGACTACACTGGAAGTAAGTGTTTGATGTTAATATGTCTAGTGTCTTCAATATTGTTTCAAAATCTAACCCTAACAAAATCTAAACAAAAATAAACCCAAGCTGTATAAATTAAGTCTTAGTCAAGACTTTACGTTTAGTTAATATATGGCCTAACTAGTCTCAGTGCAACCAAAATCAGTAACTTAATAACCAGGGGGAAATTAACAATGAATATCATGACAATCTTAAATTATCTAGACATCGCTATATACCGATATCTGCAACACATGCAAAAATCACATGTTAAATTATCAAATTGAAGGTCATTGCATTGAACTGCGCGGTAATATGAAGTATTAGTGTTTGCTTTTAATCATTAATTCAGACAACTGAATTGTGTACCATGATAACTTGATATCATTATTTCTTCCCAGTGTAATTCTATTGAAAGACAATAAATTATAATATTGAGTCAATCAGCCACTGTGACTGGTGGGCAAAAAAAGTCAGTTTCATGTCCTGTTAATAATCATAAACCAATTAAAATTTTGTTAGTTACTTGTCACACACTTGGCAGCTACTAGGTCTTTATCGAGGACTTTGAGCCTTCACTTTAAGGAGTAAACTCACGCCTGGATGGAGTGACCCGGTCCTGCGGAGCCGGCCTCCTGGCTCCGGCTGCCAGCCAGGGGTTTGTGGGGTTTGGGGGGTTTGGAGGCTGAGGAGGAGGAGGCTCTCTCCCTCCCCCTCCCTCTTTACTTCTGTCCCCTGGTTCTCCCCCTGTACCTCCTCCATCCCTCCCATGCCCTCCCTGCTCCTCCTTCCCCCTGTCTTTGAACCAGGGGTTTGGTTTGGGGCTGTGTAAGGAAACCGAATCCTGTCCGGAGGGTTTGGAACCAGAGCTCTGAGTCCTGGTCTGACTCCCTCCTGCAGGCTGGGACTCTTTTCGCCCTCCTTGCTCATGGCTCCTCCCTCGGTCTGGTGCGGTTCCACCTTTCAGCTCCGCGTGACGGCTTCTGTCTCCGTCTCTATTCCCAGTTCTGCTCCTTTCCCCACCTTTATCTCTGCTGCTGTTTTCTCTGCTTCCGCCTTTCTCTCCATCTCTATTTTTCCCTCTGTCTCGACTCCTATCTTTGAACCAGTGGTTCCACCGGGGGCTGCCGGCCGCACTGGGATCCAGGCGATGATGCTCCTTCCTGGGGCCTCCCTCCTTCACCTTTTCCCCCGCTCCTTCTCTATGCCATTCTCTCTCCTCTACGCTCCTCTTCTCCTCCGCGCTCTTCCTCCGTTTGTGCGGAGGACCTCTGTCTCTGTCCGGCCGCTCCATGAGGCCGGCGGACACGTGGAAAGAACGGCAACTACCGGCGAAGTTACCGAGGGGGACGATCTGATGGAGTAACGGCCTACCAGAGAGGCGACGGGCCGCGTGGGAGAGGAGGAGAAGCGGAGGCCAGGGGGGAAATCCCCGCACTGACCACCATGGGGGAGGAGCGGGGGGGACGAGAGGGTGGTAGGAGGAGGAGGAGGAGGCACTTCTGCTCCTGAAGCCGGCCCGGAGGAGAGCAGGATGGCTGTGGGGGAGGAAGGAGGAGCTCAGCTGGCGAAGGAACATGGGGCGGCTGCAGGGAGGAAGAGGAGAGAGAGGAGAGAGAGTGGATACAGAGAAGAGAGATAAACATGTGAAACAGAGGGAGGAGAGGAGGTGGGAGGTAGGGCTGAACAATTAATCGAAATTTTATCGAAATCGCAATATGGCCTAGTGCAATTTTCAAATCGCAGGAGGCTCAATATTTGTTAAAGGTGAAATGTGTCAAAATACCATTTTAAATTAAATATTGTGGTGCTGCAGAGATGTCCTGGCCTACACATCATATTCTACAGACTTAAGAAAACATCTTTGTTTGGTACAGATCCCCGCAAAAATCACACCATAATCATTTTAATACGTTTTTCAATGAAAATGAGAATAATGATGTAAAAATTATCATTCCCTCTAATATCGCAAATCATATCGCAATTGCAATATCAGTCAAAATAATCAATATTTTTTCAAAATCGTTCAGCCCTAGTGGGAGGGCAGGAAAAGAGAGGAGAGAAAGATTATTGAAGATTGGAGGAAGAGGAGAGAGGTAAACATCGCAAATACAGACACGAGGACGGGTTGAGAAGGAAGAGGAGAGAGATTAAAGAAGCTGTAAGGAAGAGATGAGAGATAAACCTCTGAAACATAAGGAGGTGAAACGACAGAAGAGAAGAGAAACAACAGGTTCACTTTTTTATCTACTATGTTTGTAGCCATCTAACTCCAGGAGCAGCAATAATGTTTGGCCCCTGCTGGAGCCAAAATGTCTGTCCAAACATTTTCCTTTCTTACCAACTTTGGTCAAAGGCATGGATTTTTTTACAGGGTTCCTACACATTTTCAATTAAAAAATTCCATACTTTTTCCAGACCTTGATTTGTTTTGAAGATTTTGTCTGGTGTTCAATATGATTTACAGATAGACATCTTGCCCCTGCTAACTAGGTCATATCACTGTATAGATGAAGATTGTTCTTCACAGCGACAAATATCAGAATATGTGAGATGATTGGCAGGGTTCCTACACGGTTTCCATTTTAAAATTCTATATTTTTCCCAGACCCTATGTTCTTGACCGGATTTGATTTTGGTGGGTATTTGATATAATGCATGCTGACAGCGGCTGGGTAATAAGAGCGTCCCTCTATCTGAACATTATTCTTCACATCAACAAAAACTGTGGACTCAAAGTGGCTCTACAACAACATAAAAGCTAGAATCATGTGTGTATCGGACCTGAACCGCAACACTTTCCATACTTTTCCAGACATTTTCTTTTTCAAATTCCTAAACTATTCAAGACCTGGAAATGATCAAATTCATTTTTAATACTTTTCCAGACTTTCCAGACCTGCGTAGGAACCCTGTTTTTACCTTCTGAGTGACTTTAAAGTTACCTCAATAATGTAAAGTAATTTAAAGTGCAACAAATACAAGCTAACTAATAATTACCCAAGTTAGCTAACTGTTACTGTATCTCTGTTTTAGTCTGTTTTAGTCTCTTATAGTTGCGTCAGTTGGTCAATTCAAGGATTTTTGAGAACTTTTTCACACGTTAGAGGAAACTTTAAGGCGAATTTAGCTACAAAAATAAACCTGAAAAGTAAAGAACAGTGGACAGCTCGCAAGATACCGTTACGTCTGCGCCAAAGGGATGATTTCTTGTAAAAAAAAAAAAAATATATATATATATATATATATATATTTAGAGAAAATACTAGATTTCAAGGTTTCTGGAACCGTGTTTGTAACTTTAAAGACTACATTCAACTGTCTGTTGGCCTTCAACAAAAGATAATTCAATTAAACATAATCATACAGACACCCTGACTAACATCACTTACCTCCCGCCAGCGGTGGAAGAGACATAGTTTATGTTTCGGCTTGGATACATGCAAATAAAATATTGTCCTTAAACATATCGACGTTTTAAATAAATTAGTTCCAACCAATGAGGTTCTATTCCAACTGACAAAATCAAAACATTCAGATCCAGTCCCCAACATAAGACGTAACACGATCCTGACGTATAAAGTAAGCGCCGTCACGGCACCGTCGAAACCTATGCTGCCTTCAGGTGCTCCTCGTAAACTCGTACTCCGGATATCTTAGGTCATAAATGGGGCTTTAGGAGCTATTGCACGGAAATAACACAATTAACCATGTAGTTCAAGTAGTTTTTTGTTGGCTGATGTCTTATTTTATAAAATAAGAGAGCTACGTTGTGGTGCAGCGGCAAAATGACGAGGAGAAAATGAAGTATCCGGCTTTTAATTGATGGTTTAATTAACATTAATTTTCTCAAAAGGTGTTAAAAGTCTAAGAGAACAGATTAGATGCATTGTAATGTTAATCACAGACTTGGGAAATTGTAATCACCAAGTTGCAGTTATATTTTAATACAAATGCAAACATATTATCCAAAAGCCCCATTTTCTCTGTCATATTTACCAGTTTGTCGTACTCGTAAATGTGTGTTCAAGTCGTCATCCTAATATTTCCGACAGCACTTAAAGGCAACACTTGAGCTCGCTCCTCCGTCCTCCTCTCGTGCTGCTGGAACTAGTAGTTCTATCGCTCCGTAGCCTATCAACAGGATGATGCGGAACGGACCGAGGGATAAAACTACAACCGTTTCGGTGTAGCGGACATAACGGTCCGGCGGGAAACATGGCTTACGGCTACATTTTCTTTTATCGAGAGCATCGTAAAATGTCACGATTCTTTTTGACTGAATCATCATTCGCTCTGGCTAAAAAAACACACAGGTATGAAACGGGTTGAAAACGATTATCGGTGTGCTTTACGCTATTTTCAGAAGAACTAACTCGAATATGAAGGTTTTGCTAACTGAAAGGTCATTGCTCTTACCTAAACGCGAGCCTCTCTCTATGAAGACAGCAGGTACAGTAAAGGCGGTTGTGTAAGATAAAGATGTTAGCGTCCAGTATTATGCAGCATTTTCAGTTTTTTTCCACCGTATTATTGAAGTCACGATCCAAACTGTTGGGAGATGATTCATCCACAGTGTCGGCGTCGGCTACTGACAGTTTAAATGGGGGACAGTGGTCTGGGAAGAGAAGGGAAACCTCTCTCTCTCTCTCTCTCTCTCTCTCTCTCTCTCTCTCCCTCTCTCTCTCTCTCTCTCTCTCTCTCTCTCTCTCTCTCTCCATCCACCCCCTGCCCATTCTCTGAATAGTTTTAAATAACAACTAAAAAAAAAATGGATGCTGAGTAAGTTAGTATAGTGAAACATCTTTTCTAGGACAGTTTGGACTGGTTTCTGAACTTGTGTGGTTTTTTTTTTATTATTTTCATGATTGTATAATATTGATGTTTTTATTAGGTGTTTTAGTGTAAAAATGGGATATTAGTAGCACATACATGTCACTCCCTTTTCCTGCCTGCCTCCTAGCCTAGACCTCAGGACCGCAATGGAAATAAGTCATGTGACTATTGTGATACTGATGAATTTTGGTACTTACATTTGTATATTGTATTTTAATTTATCTAATAAAGTCAATCAATCAATCAATCAACATAGTCACCTATTAACAGACTTAAGACCTTATCAGCACAAATAGTCAACTTTACAAGTTGACTTTTCCTCCCATTGGGACTCATTTATTTTCTATAAGGGGTTCAGAATATACTGTAAAAGATGGTGGTGATGGTGGGGATTAGGGAGGAAGAGGAGAGGACGTCACACTCTTTCCTTTTGTCTCTCCTCCAACATGGCGGCGTGTCCCTCATAACCACCGGTAACCACATAGTGTAACAAAATAGCATTAGCTGTAGTAGCAACGGTAGAAGTAGTAATGTAGTAGTATTAATAGCACTAGTAGCAGTATTAGTAGTAGTAGTAGTACTAATTCTTGCAGTAGTAGTGGAATTAATAGTAGTAGTAGTAATGGTAGCAATGGTAGTGGTAATAGTAGTAGTAGTAGTAATAGGGCTGCAACTAACGATTATTTTCACTGTCGATTAATCTGTCGATTATTTTCTCGATTAATCGATTAGTTGTTTGGTCTATAAAATGTCAGAAAATGGTGAAAAATGTGGATCAGTGTTTCCCAAAGCCCAAGATGACGTCCTCAAATGTCTTGTTTTGTCCACAACCCAAAGATATTCAGTTTACTGTCATAGAGGAGGAAAGAGACCAGAAAATATTCACATTTAAGAAGCTGGAATCAGAGAATTTTGACTTATTTTTCTTACAAAATTACTCAAACCGATTAATCGATTATCAAAATAGTTGCCAATTAATTTAATAGTTTACAACTAATCGATTAATCAATTAATCGTTGCAGCTCTAACTAGTAACAGTATTTGTAGTAGTAATAGTAGTATCTAGATTCTTTCTTATTGTAATTGTGGTAATCTGTTAATGTGATGTTAGTGTCAAAACACATGGTTATGTTATCAAAACAAAGAAAGAGAAACAATAACATATTTTTCCCATTTTAATTTATTGACTTCCAGTTATTAAATATCTTCAAGAGCAGTGTGTGTGTGTGTGTGTGTGTGTGTGTGTGTGTGGCAGCATTCAGGCTGCCAAAATTGTATGCAAACGTCACAGCCATTTCAATCAAATAGAAACAGCCATTATAAAACCTTTATTCAGGAGTCCTCAAACAGGATATCAAAATCTGTCGTAGAGTTGTGTTCATCCTAACCGCTGTTTAATGACACTTAAAGGTGCAGTCAGTGATGTCAGAGTTTTGTTCCAAAATGAGAAATCCATCATTTTAAATTTGACAGCCATTCTTGCAAAATGATAGACAGCACAAAGTTAAAACAGATTACTTAAAACGTGTTATGGGTCAGTAGGTAACTTCAGTTGTGCCGTGGTCTCTGTTGGACTTTGTGAATGAAAAACCAAAGATGAAGGTGGCTCAGTGTTTAGAGAGACTGTTTCATAACTGGGCGGTCACAAGTTCGATCTCAGCAAACGGCCAAAGTTTGCCCGTCGGCGGCCATGTTTCTTCTCAATGTGTCAATGTGCTGTGTGCCGATGAACTAAAAACAGTATGTAACCAATGAGATGTGTTTGGTTTCAACTCTCCAGAAACTGAAGCAGCCTCAAAACTAGACACTTTCCTCGCAAAAACAACGTAATTTTCTTGACAAAAATGATCCTTGAAATCTGTAACAGGAACGCTAATGATGCTAACGAGCCATTTTTTAGAGCAACTGAAGGACCAAAATGAATAAAGCTTGTCCCCCAGTTTGATAAAGTTAAGTGAGAAAAAGACTCAAAATGTCAGCATGTCCCTTTAACCTGTAGAAAAATTCACACATGCACGGTAGCAGTTCACAGGAGCGTGCAATGTTAGCTAGCTGCACTAGCTGCTTCCTTAAGGCTGTGCAGTAGAAATCCTCCAGACTCCAGACAGTTTGAGATGTGCTGCATACATGCTGTCCTCACCGTTACAGATTTATTTGTCTTTGTTTGTGTTTGTGTTTGTGTTTGTGTCTCCATACCCACCTGTAGCCCTTTCTCTATCTGTGTCTGTGCTGTTGTCTCTACTTCCCGCCTTTCTGTGTCCACCTCCGTCTCCACTTCCATCCTTCCACCAGTGGTTCGGCCAGTCGATGTTGCTCCATCCTGGGGCTCCTCCTCTCTCCTTCCCTCCCTCCTCCATGCTCCTTCTTTCCTCGACATACATTTAAATCAAATCTGTTGACGTGTGACCAATTAAAGCTGCACTAGGCAAGATTTTTATGTGAAAATACACCCGTCTTATCAGCCTAAATCGCTGCAGAAGAGAAGAGTGTCCCATCAACCTTTAATTGATACGCTGTAGAATTGCTGTTTACCCAAATTAAATTCTGGTGCCGGGTATGTGACGAATTAAATCTTGAGAGAAATCCAAACTGCAATGCTCCGTCCAGAGAAAGCTGGACTCACCAACGTTAGATCTTTTTTTTTCTCTCTCGTCTCTTTGGTTTCCTTTGGTATAGAAGCATCACAGACCGGCCGGGTTGGTGAACATGAGCGGATTGTGTGCAGTTCTACCTGACATCGCATTACGAAATTTTTGCATTTTGAAGTCTTCAAAACAACAACAACAACAACAACAAAGCACAAAAAAAAAAACCTTGATGCCTTTTGGGGCCGCCAATGTGCACACTTGCCTAGTGCAGCTTTGAGTGATGAATCTTGGAACTTGGAGAGTCACTGACACAAAACCGATTCTGTTGGTGCTCAAATTCATTTTAGAAATAAAGATTTGTGTCAGTTTCTCAGAGGCTTTCTTTGCTCCGGTGAGTTGCTGGTCGGGTCCCAAGAAGGATGGGTTTGAGGAGGGGAAGGATAAAGGCCTAAACACACTGGAAACACTTCAATCGACACTCCTAATTTGACGCTTTCAATTTGATGCTTCTACTAAAGAACGTCTCAGACATTTGACTAACCAAAACTAACCAAAAACTTGGTGAGCTTGGTTTTAACTCCTCAGACTCTTGAACAGCCTCAAAAGTAGACACTTTCCGTGCAAGACTAAACAAGACACAAGATTCTGATGTTTTTTTTTCCTCAAGCAATATTTCAATCCAACACGGGTCTTCGACAGGTCAGGGTTTAAGGTGCACTTGGTTTAAACTCCCCAAACTCTTAGTAGACACTTTCCTTGGCAGACAAAACTAGCCGCACGCTTCTTCGCTTCTTTTTCCTCAAGCGACATTTCAATCCAACGTCTTCGACAGGTCAGGATTAGGTCAGGACCTGACGAAGATCCACGTTAGACTGAAATGTTGCCTGTGAGTTTCTGTCACAATAAACAGTGAAGAGGCAGCTGACTCTGCGCGAATCTTTATCAACTTTCCGCCCATCTACCCTCAACCCGGCACGTTGGCGGGATGTGCGCACGCATTCTTCACTCTTTCCGAGCAACTGTTTTTGCCCGGGGGGGGGGGGGGGGGGGGGGGGGGCGGTGAACGGGTGAGGGCGAGGCTCATAGAGGTGAAAGGTCACGGGGTTAGGGGTCAGGAGAAGGGGACGTCCCATCTCTGTGTGTAGGCGCTCAGTTCACAGGGGCTGATGACCAGCATCCGGGAAGAGTCCATCCCGTCCAGAGCCATCTCCGAGTCCAGGCAGAACCGAGAGGCAAGGTGCTCCAAGTGGGTCCCCGACTTCTGCCACCGCTGGGACACACAAATAAAAAAACACATCATGAACACTAACTCTGCTACATGCCATCCACATTTTCTCTCTTTGTAAAGGAGAGATGTCACATAAAAGTAGAATCTGAGATTTGGCAGTTGTTGATGTTGTCTTGCTCATCAGTAAACATAACTAGCGCAAGACGATTAAGCCATTCTAGAGTCCATGTAGCCATGTATCTCTTATTTCAGATCTTATTACTGATTTGCCCTGCTTGCTACTGTCCCTAACAGTGTATTGTAGTGGAAGAAGACAAGGTATAGGCAAATCAGTAATAAAAGTTTAGGAGGATCCTATGAATGCCGAAATTAGCAGTCGACCCAAACATTTCTAAAAAGGTCTTAAGTCTTGTTCTTTGAAGTATGTATGTTTGTTGATAAGAAAGGAAACATTAAACTGCCAGAATTTGCAATGAAATTTTGTGTCACATTCTCCAGAATACAAAAAATAAAGCAAAATAATGTATTGGGACTGGAGGAACACAGTGAAGAGTTGACCCTACTGATTGGAACCCCCATAATAATGTCAAGAGTTCACGAACCCTTTATGAAAGGTTTCTTCAAGGAACCTTGTGGGGTTCAGTTCATAAGAGCTTTTGCTGTTCTAAACACCCGGTGTCTGGTGGGTGTTTCCTGGGAAAAACCCTCTCCATACAGATAAAGAAAAGAGCGCCACCTACAGAAACTGAAACTGCATCAACAGAAAATCC